>NC_081196.1:4481590-4779090 GCF_902713425.1 Acipenser ruthenus
ACAAGAATTGTAAGAGAAATTATTGTGATAACTGTCAATATAGTGATACTCACGTATGAGAATAGGTATTTGGATTCATCTTTTAAAACTTTTTTTTTTTTTTTTTTAATTCACATATAACCAGTTTTATCTTTCAGTTTCTGTATTACTATGAATATAAATTAACTGTCATTTGATCTAAATGCCAGACAGGGGATTTGATTTTCCAGTCATCTGTGTATAGAAGAGCACAGTCACATCAGAATAAAAAATGGTTGCCTGGTTATCTATGTTCTAGCCTATTTTGTATCAACGGGACTGCAGCATTTTCTTTACTTCAAACAGATAACATTTCTAAAGTGAAGCCTGTTTATTTTCCAGTTAACTGACTTAGGTATTGCAACTTTTAACAGATATTATTTTAATTTATTACAGCTTCCATGCAATAAGTAATTAATGAGTCATCATGCCAACCCTAGAATACATAATGCATGGCTTTAGACCAAAATGACATAGATCATTATACGGGTGACAAGGGCCTGGGCAAACAAAACAACATAAGCTATTGCTATAGTTTTCAATAAAAGCTTCAACATAGTGTTCTACAATATTATTCTGAGGTTATGCTTTATGGTATTTGTGATAATCACCATGGTATTCTCTCATTCCGGGAGTTGCCTCAGAAAACATATCAGTCTCTTAAGTAAAAAGAACTTGATCAAACCCTTTACCTCTCCTTGCATTTATTCGCGGTTTTCACAGCATTAAAAGAAGCCCCAGGCACAAATGTGTTCTTGAAAGCAATTCAATTCAGTCTACCCTTCACAAAGGATATTTATAGTTCTAAGCAAGTTGACTGAGTGTGACATTTCTAGACAGAAAAACACATGTCCGAAGTACACAGGTTACAGACCCAGGAAACTAAAAGCATTACCTGGTTTAACCCCCAAATCAGCAGTACACAGCTGCACCTCATTTCATACTCAATGAGGATACACAATCCAAAGCTGCATTTTTTCTGTTCCTGCTTGGTTATTGTGTTTGTATTGGGTCACAACTGACACCATTCATACGGGCTACAATATCATGCCACGTTGGACAGCATAAAGTTTGGGAATGTTTACTGAGGGAGCATTCTCTTTCACAGACTTTTCTTGCAAAAGAGGTCATCACTTGGCAGTGATAGATTCATGCCTAATGCTCCTTGTGTAAACCTTTTTTTGGGTCTCATTTTTCCCTAAGTCAGTGAGGAAATATCTTTACGAATCAAAGCTTATATAAGCCTTTTAAGAATCCTCCAATATATTCAGATGCTCTTTTAATGAAGATACCCTGTTCCATCAATTTTATGCTAGAAATGACGAGGAATGACTGGGTTGCAACTTGTATTATTAGACTCTGATAGACTTTGATATTAATAAAATATGTTGCATATGTCTTGGAATCAGCTACCCCTAAGGATTTGACAAATTGAGCCCCAGCATGCAATTTCTAAAGCCTTTATCCTCCAGGATACTAGTTACCTGTATGCATTGTCTTCTGTTAAGTCTCATATCATCTTGGGAGGAGAGTCCAGCAGCAAACCACAGCCCGCTACAATGATGAGAAAAAATAATTATAAAATTGAAGCCATTCTGTTCCAGTTTTCTAAATTCTCAATGTACACTGTTTATAAAAGTAATTTTATTAATTCAATGAAATGATAACCAAGGGTGCTAACCAATTTCTACTTAGTGTTACAGAACACTTTTTTGATAAACTCATTGCTTATTGTTAGTCATCAGAAATATGAAAATAAACTAATTTTAGGTTAATGTTCTTTTAAAATTATTGGGAAAGAAAAAGGCTCCAATACTCCAGTGTTTCAATATATATCTTTGTGGAGTCAGCTACAATCTAGTGCAGCAGGCTCAGGCTTACCTCCACTGCAGTGCAACAGTTTTCTTTTACTTTTTTTGCATCGTGCTGTGCCGAATAGCACAAGACATGAGTGAATGTCGTAATGTCAGATGCCAGTGCTTATCTGCATGTACTATTGGTTGTATGACTGAAGGAACTTTAATTTAATTTGATTGGGTGGGGGTTGTGGGAAGTTGACCTGTGGCGATTGAAGAGGCAACATGTCCTGCACAAAGTGATGGATTTGTGCACACAGGCCCCGAATTAAGTATAAAGACATTTACTTCTTGATTTATTGCTCTGCCTCACTGTGATTCTTACCTGTGCTGTCTGCTTTCAAAGTTGTACTATTTCTTGGATACTTTTCCTCGATCATTGGTTTGGTGTCACTCAAATTGACCCAGTTACTCCCGTTTTCATTTTGATAGTCCCTAGTTGTATTTTGATGGGCTTAAAATGTTTGAACTGATTGATAAGTATTATAAAGTGATTCTCTTGAATATGTACACTACTTCTTAAACTGAAATACAGTCAAATTAGATCATGCTAAACAGCAAAACATACTTCTATTATGGTAAACCCACCGATGGGCCTAACAGAGGTTATTTGAGCTACGACTGAGCACAATACAACCCATTGAAGTTGGGCCTGTCACAGAAAAAAATAACCTTGGCTAGACCCATCGATGGGTTTGTGATGATAGTAGTATGGCTTTGCTTCTTAGCCAGACTGTACTTCAGTTTAAGAAGTGCTTCAGTTATTATTATTTATTTATTTATTTATTTATTTTTAGAAACACTGCATGAAAAGAGAAACGTTTAAAAATATTTATCATTCACTTCAAATATTTAAAGTGTAATCGAGACCCTTACAATACAAATAGAAACCAGTAATATGAAATAGGGGAGTAACTGGTAGTAATAGTCAATTTAAAAATGCGACCAAGCCAATATATGAGGAAGAGGAACTGGCAGACAGCACACATAACAATCACAGTGAGACAGAGCAACTAAGCCAAGAAATAAATGTAATTATACATAACTCGGGGCCTGGATGTGCAAACCCATTACGTCATACAGGACATGTTGCCTCTCAACAGCCGCAGCTCAACTGAGCTTCAAAAATAACTCAAAAAAGCTAACAATCCAGGCACTGTCAGGGAAAGCTTTGGCAAGATTGGCATGTGCAGACTGTACTAATTTGTATGTAATGCAGATGGCCAATTTAAAACATCATGCATGGATTTATCAAGAATACAAATGTTTGGAACACTCCAATCTTTGCCTGTAAAGTGAGTTAACTTTTATGGCGACCACTGTATTTTGCTTACTAGGAGGATAAGCAAATTTGCATTGAGCAGTTGTAAAAGTTTGCCACTGTACCTAGGCCAACTTGATAGTGGTTTTCAGGAGATAATGCCCCTTTTGCTCTCACAGCTTGATGTTTTATTTTGTCATTAGCCAGCAGAATCATTTGGGAGGGTCTGGGGGAAAAAAAAAAAAAATGAACAAAAACAATGAGAAACAATGAAACCACATTTCTATGTCTCACCTCAAATTAAGTATATTTACAGTTGATGGAAAGCAATATCCAATATTACCTTATTTCTACATTGACATGTGTGGCTCATAATTTGAGGTACACCATTGACATAGGCCTATATTAGTATTTATTTACCAATACTTGTCATCTTGCAAACTGAAGTGATTATTATTTATATCTGAAATCTAGACCATACATAAATCTTATAAGACAAAAACAAATGTGTGATGTTTTTTATTCTACGCAACAGCACACATTAGTTTCCAGGTATGCAAATTGTCATGATTTAAACAAATGTGTTCAGTTTAACCTGTGTTCTCACTAAATCCCCTTTCACACTGGCACTCCTACCCTCCTACAATCCACGTAGTGCGAAACCATGTACCTGTGTCGCACCCGGGTTGACTCAGGTCCCAGCGACCCACCTCAGGATGTGGGTCGACACGCTTTGACCCGAGTTGAGCGAGACAAAATGCATGACGGCCGTTCTTAAACAGGCGAAATAAAACAGCCACGCCTAGGTGAAGATTTCACTTCCGCAAGAAACATTTCTGTTTAGCCATCGTTTTGTTGCTTGAGACACACCATGAGCCAGATTGTAGCATGGATGAAGAATCATTTGCTCTAATCAACATTTGGGCCAACGGTTCAATCCAGAGAAGTTTGGATGGAAGCGTCCTTAACAAGCTGTTTCCAGGGCATTGGATACGCACATTGTGTACTTGCATCTGTCACCCAGGTCAACCCTGCTTTATCAAAAAGCAGTGTGAAATCGCGTAGCCGACCGGCATGACACCGAGTCCTGACCAGGGTAAGTTCCGACCCGGGTAGAGCTTGCCAGGGTGAAAGAGGCTTAAGTTAGAGCCAGTATCAGGTCTATATAAGTTATAACAGAACCTGTAAGTTGTATTGGACGTTGCTGTCGTTCCAGATCACTTGAAATACCTTACTACTGTCAGCATTATTAACTACACTTGAAATTGGAAAAAAAAGTTAAGAAACATGATTAAGAACTTACAGGACATCGGTTTTAGTAATTTCAGAAAATAAATAATAATAATAATAATAATAATAATAATAATAATAATTCCCTCCACTGACAGGTGGCAGTATTTGAAGTGAAAACAAGTCAGGCTTATTTTTAAGTAGCACTTTGATGGCTGGAATTTTGTTTCCGGAACCTAAACTGAAAATCCACAAAGGATTCGCTCAGGTAACCCAGCAGGAGGCGGGTCTCTGTGAAAGGGGAAAATAAGAGTATGGCAAAACACAGCACGAAGATTTACAGGTAAGATTTTTTATAATTGAAAAATAATGCATGTATAACACTATGAAGGTTAAAATATGATATGGAAGCTTTAAAATAGAAGGGTGCTCTGCCTTTTTCTCGGCTCCTTGACACTTATGTTGTCACCACCTTTCATCATAATGTCATTTGCATTTCTTTACATATATGTAAACTGTCACAGACAGCTTTATAATGTGTGCTAAAAGGAGGTCTTTAGCAAGTTTCAACAAAACTGGACATCGGTATATAAGCAAAGGTCTAAAATGACACAGACAAGTAGTTCATATGCACGAAGAGTATGATACATACAAACAATAAGGAAGCACTGAACTGCCAAACATTAATTCGGGTGCTGTAGCTGGAGTACCGTATTCCTTCGAATTTAAGACGCAGCCTAAATACCACCCTCAACTTGAGGAAAAAAATAAAGAATCAAATAAAAGATGGATTTACAAAGATACTGCCTCAATTACTTGTATAAGAAAACGACGTATGGAGGCAGTTTGCAGCCGTCTGCTGTCACACAGAGCATTAGTTATGTGCTGCTTCTCCCTTCCAGTTGCGATTACTCACACCTGTTTTTCTCCCTTTTTTGTGAACGCTGGTATTGCTTGGCATGTAAAAAAGGGCACTGTATGGCAAAGTGTCTGGGATACTCCGGTAACACAACTAATTTGCGTGACCATTTAATGAAATGGGACCCTACAAAAATATGACAGTGATAAAAATAAACATGTACCACAAGTTGCTTAATTTTTTGAAATTTTTTTTTAAAAAATGATCTGAATAGTGACAGAGCAAAGCAAATTACAGGTATCGTTGTAAATGTAGTGACGCAAGATGTATTGTAAGTTGTACTCACATGATCGCTTTGGCTGTGTGAAAGGGTTATGACGGTTATACCGGCATAGATCGCACAATTTCGTGCTGTGTGAATAGGTATTTTAAATCATTTTTTAAACATCTGAGATGGCTCAGTGGCAGCATTTGTATGTGAAAGAGGCTCTAGTTATGTTGTTGTCTGGATTGGTTGCTAAACCAACTGGATTTAAACAAATCACCTCCCAAAAAAATGATTACATCTTTTTTTTGTTGTTTTTTTGGTTACAATATGCACAAACTGATGTAATTCAAATCAGTATAATAGTTTTTAAACTTTTACTAGCAATGTTGCACATTAACCCACATCTCCACATGCATTACAGCTGTATATTTTTTTTTTAACTTTTCATAACGTCGATGAATTGATGCATCGGCTTTTTTGGAAAACGCTATATCGATGGTGAAAAATTAGGTATTGCCCCAGCAGTAGTATTCAGCGCTCACAGATGCTTAAGACAGTTTTGAAAAGCTTAATATTTAAGTGTAGGTTACATACTGAGTAGTATGTTATCATGCCTGCATTGGCTTAGATCTGACGTTGCTGTCTTCTACTGTGATGACGATGAAGATGATCCTAAATGAATGTACTGCCGGTCTGATGGTGTTGTTTAAAATGAGATTTGTTGTATTCCCTGAGCACCGGTTGAGTCGTGCCTCATAGTTTAGACACTTAGCTCTCCGGTTTGCTTCCGGTGGGCTTGACAAAAGCATCCTTCACACACAAGTCATTAAAAAGTTGGGGTGTGGCTGCTAGAGTGTTTACTAATAGATTTTATTCTCAGATTTTCAATACACACAAAAACAGAATCTATGCATGAACACCACTGTTTGCAGCACATCAAGTTTTTCTGAACAGTCTCATATTTAACTTTAAAAAAAATAATAATAATAATTGAATTGCAGTGTACCGATGCAGGGGTCACTATCGATAATCGTATCATCAAGAAAAATATCACGGTATATCGTGCAAATCGATGAATCGGCACACCCTGACCACATGCTGTGTAAAACGTGTATTTGAGGACTACCAATTAGTTAAGAATAATTTACAAAAGGGAAGGCCTGTAATTAAGTCTGAATGTTCTATCCCTGACAGCTAACACATTATTCTTCTCCAGATCAGTAACTGCAGCAGGTGCTCCCCCTCCAGTTATGACCTAAAAATCAAAGGATCTGTGGTAACTTTTGATCTTGAGATTAGTCATATAATAACATCCGGGCTAGGTCTGTCAGATGCCTTAACCAACAAAACTATTCTGCAGTTCGACTTTTTTTTTTTGTTTGTTTGTTTTGTTTTAAATAACATAATTGCCTTTATAAATAGGGCTTTATAAATATAAACGGTAACCGTTGTCCAAAGTAGTTAGTAGATTTTTCTAGCCACTTTAATTCTTTTTATTTTAAATGTAAATTGAATCTTGAATAATATGCCCTATACATATGCATATAGTCTAGTAAACAGCAGATAAAACAACTTTTCTTGAAAATCAACAAAAGTTTAACGCCAAATCTAATTCAATGCTAAGGTTTCTCTACCTGTAGTCATTGAATCCTTGAAATATCCCCCAAATCAGGTTTCTAGATCTACCCATTTGCCCACTCTCCAAAATCCTAAACCTGCACTACACAAGTATGGGATTGGACTTGTTCATCTTGATGTGTGTGCATTGCCTGTGTAAGCCTGGCACTCACTTAAATCGTATCCAGTGCCATGCTTAGCTTTTCAGGCTCAATTTGCACCCATGTGAAGAAACAGTGATGAAAAATGTGACAGAAACCATTCCAAACAAATGTATCTCTGGAACTCTGTGAGCAAACACTGGTTTCACGTGAATCATAAGATGCACAAAACAAAAAACTATTTTAATCCGCACCTGCTAGAGGCAACTCAGATACTTTGAACACAGAAGTTTTCATGCACAAAGCAATACAGCACCAGAGTAAAGAAGAGGCCGATAGAAAATTAATCAAAACAGCATCTCGCCCGACAGTTGATATATTTTGTCAAGTTTCTCTCGTCATGGCAAGTTAGCATTATGTAAACAAACAGAAATACAATTGTATTATGTTGTAGAAAAAAGGAATTGTATAACAACTCAGGTGTTCGTGTGTGCTATGGTGTTTGCATTATTTCACACTTTTTTCGCTCAAGGATTTTATTAAAAAACAGACACCCCTGTTCTCCAGAAAGTGCTTCACCAAAGACTGTGTCATAATGTCTTTCACCAGCAGGTGGTGATCAAAGTGATATGGTTACTGCAATGTACGGTGCACTCAAGGTTGATCCTGGGAAGTTGGACTTTTGAACTTATAACTATATCGTCAAACATATTGCAATACATTATTTTGAACTTGGGTGTCTGAAATTCCAGAAAAAATAATGGTTTCAGTTTCAATCTTAGAATTGTCAAAAAAATTCAATAAAGACAGCAGCACTAGGAGTGTATTTTCTTAGTACTGAACTAAACTATATTTTTAGAAACGTTAGAAAAGGCAGAAAGCCATTTTTTTTAATTCATTTAACCAACAATTTCAAAGTAGTGTATGTGTTGTTGATAGAGACCACCAGCAGAGTAACAAGGCAATCAGCCCAGTACTGGCAGGGAGGGGGGAATCATGGTCAGCCAACAGAGTACTAATCGTAGAATGAAGAGCAACTTTTTATTTTTCTTGTGCTAATGCAATTACAATATAGTTATACCAAGTGAAAAAAAGAACCACCACGTAAGTTATTGAAACTGTATTGTGAGTACGGATAAACATAAATAGGATGATACATGCCAAACTGCAGCCAATGCAAAACAAGAGACAATAAATACAATGCCATTTCTCTTATTTAGCTACAGTCTTTACATTATAAACCTCCCCTTACCCCTTTCCAGTATTTCTGTATTATTGGGCATCGGTTTATACTTTGCACTCTGCTACTTGCCCACCACGAGGTAATTTGTTCAAGTTTCAGGCCACTTAATGTGATAACTTTTGGAACAGCTGCATTAAAACATTGCCTGACAGAGGATGGAGGTGAACTGTGCTGAGAGCATGCAAGTTGGATGTCAATTATATGTTACAACCCGCCTTATCAGCACAATCCTCAAATAGGGACCTACAGTAGAAGGCTCATGTCTAATTTAAATAAAATTAATCCAGGAATAGACACAAGATTAATACAAAATGGATTAAATTAATAAATCCCTCAAACCAGATTTAATAATGCACAAACCTGGAGTCTGAGTGACAGCTGTGCAGGTAAGTCCTAACTTCTGAATCCCACTTCAAAATGCATTTTACACAACGCAGAGTGATCTGCCACAAACAAAACAAACATATATACACACAGACATATACATACTATAAACAACTGTAGACTACGTAGAGGAGCTAAATGGTGTGAAGTCAGCTTTCTGATCAAAGGTAAATCCAAGAGCAAGTCTGAACTCCAAGTGCTTACTCAAGATCTCATATACTTTAACTGCTTTCATGTCACATTTTGACTTATACTTGACTGTTTAACCTTGGTAAAAATTTAACAGCATTAAAGGGATTTCAATACTGGTCAAATTCCCCTCAGCAAATTAAAAACAGAAACACTTTCTTGCTATTTCTTGTGGCACTTTTGTTTGCTGAATATTTCTCCTGTGATAGCCAGAAAGCAGTGGTTGGTTTCCCATGCAGTTCTCTTAACAATTTCTCCAATTCCTATCTAACAGTTGCTATACCGAGAAAAGCTTGGGGATAACAGCTGGTAGTTAGCTCGGGGATGGGCTTGATCACGAATAGCGCCTCACTGCCTCCGCTACTGTGGGAGAAAGACTGTAAACAGAGCAGCGTGACTTTCTACTGCATCTAAAATCTGAGTCGTGACGAAACACAGAAGTGTGCGCTGATCTAACCATCCAACACCCCTTTCACGCAACACCACTTAGTGAAAGTAAAATGTACACTGCTTAAAATAATACCAAACAGAATCACCTCTGCCTTTGTACAAAATTAAAATAAATACACATTTTAAAAGCAGCACATAATTCTGAAATACATCACCAGATTAGCTATTGGAGGTTATACAAACACTGATTATACCTTAAAAGTACAAACCTGCACATGCAGACTTTACTTGTAAGAAAGTCCTCTGTGATCTAAAGACCTTAGTTGTGCCAGAATTGTACCTTGTAACACTCTTATCACTGTTGCACTGGTTGATTTATCCTTAAATGAAAGCTTACTGGTTTGCTCCTGGCCCCAGACTAAATCTGTGCCACAGGTAGCTATAAAAAGTAGCTGCACTGGTAGGAACTTCTCTGAGTGAATATATTATGTCCCTGAACTAGTATTTATTACTGAATAAACAAAAAAATGCTGATTAAAGTGAACCATGTAAAAAACAGTTAGGTTACATACACCAGAAAACCTCAAGAATGTGTAATGAGAAGAAGCCTAACAATAACCCAAGATTTGACTTCAGCCAAGAGGTTTTATTCTTTACGACAACCCTGTAACAAAAAGCTGGAAAACATGATACTGATTGGGGAAAAACAGGCAACAAATGTACCACCCCAAAGCACCACAAACCAGCAGGGGTGGCTCAACACTTACCAGGACGCTGTACATAACACTTTTTCACTACTATCAAAATTTTTACACTGTAAACAAACTTTTTTGGGGGGTATGAATAAAAAAAAAAAAAAGATATTACATACCAGGACCTGGGGTGTAGTAAAAACTTGTATTATATTGCTGAAAAGGTCAACTGTGGCAGAACTACGATCACTTTTGTTTTTATCTTAGAAATCATTTAAATTAATTCTTCAAAAACACAAAATTCTCTAAGGAAATAAACCATACATTTCTCAGCTGCTTATAACTCTGCGACAGTTCACCGATTTGTTTATTTCACTGTGGACACAGAAAAGATTACTGTATCAATTAAAAACAAGTTTAACTGTAGCAGATGGAATATTCAATTCTAACTGCATTTCAGAAGCAACAGTCACCCCTATTTTGAAGGTCACTGCAGACTGCACCTGTGCATATTAGTGCTCCACGAGGGTTGAATGTCGCTTTATCTCTAACAGCATATAGGGATGTGAGAAATGTTTCTATAGGCAGAAGGTTACAGCATCTGAATCAGTGCTTGCTGGTAGTTTCCTAGTTACAAAACAAGTAGTAGTGTGGAATTCATTAGACCACCAAACTAAATATGGTGGTCCTCTTTAATTCTTAAGAGCCTCAGAATAGCAGGCACACAATACTTTCTGCTGCCCTCACAACCCTGCTCAGTTCAATCTTTCTGACCGCCAGTAAAAGAGCACTTCAACTCAACCAGCTACTTCAATGAAAAATACTATTAGGAGCCAATTTATAGGGAGGTCACAGTGACAAAAACTTGAGAACATGCTACACTTATTCATAAATGCTAACCCATCTTAAACTATAAAAACACAGTAAAGTGCCAAAAAGCCATTCTTGAAAAATGCTTTCGTGTGTGTGGTCACTCTGTGACACCGTAAAAAAGGCTAAATTTGGAATGTGTGCCCCACTTAAAATGCACTTTGGTCCCTCTACATCACATCAGTCTCACTTCTTAATAGGGTCTGATACACTTGCGCAAATCTTGCAACAGTTCTTGGGTTCAACAATCAGGCCACTTTTAAATGAAGTTTCTCATGTTATAAATGCACAAATAACTCATATTGACCTATAAACTCAGATGTGACCTATTGATGCTGTGATAAGTGTAATCAGTTCATAACAGATTCAGTTAGAGTATGATTGATCAGATTCCCAGCACCTGGTCATTTCAATAATATACCTTAAAATGAGAGTTGTGAACTCAGAATGGTGTAGGACTAGAATTCCTTTCTAAGTCTGAATACATGGTTTATAACTGAAAAGAAAAAGGCTTTTAAAGCTGCAGTGTATGTGTTAGAGGTATTTCAGTTATATTCATTTTTACATAATAAAAGCATAACTGCTACATTTCCCCATAGTTCCACTTTAAGCTGTAGTCCAATTTTGCTGTAATAACGCCAAGTGCGATAAAAAGGCATGTTCCCACTTCTACATGCAGCATTAAGAGGTTAATACACATCACAGCACAGGCAGAAAATAAGCAGGGCTGTGTTTCGTAGATTAGAAGGTTCATTCGCTAGCCAGGAATTCAAAGGTAGTTTTAAACCTTGAAAAGTTTGTCAGGTGGCATTCACATGCTGTATGTTTTTTTATTATTATTATTATTATTATTTGTTTATTTAGCAGATGCCTTTATCCAAGGCGACTTACAGAGACTAGAGTCACTTACAACTTCATCTCACCCGAAAGACGGAGTACAAGGAGGTTAAGTGACTTGCTCAGGGTCACACAATGAGTCAGTGGCTGAGGTGGGATTTGAACCGGAGACCTCCTGGTTGCAAGCCCGTTTTAACAGAAACCATTTGACAATGTGTGAATACTATAAAATCACACATTAAAATGTCACTTGCATGAAAAATTCGATATTATCATTTGTATAATGGATATTACGTAAACAAAAGTTGTTGTATTAAAATCAACTACCAAATTGTTATACGTAGCAACTTATATGGCGGCGCCGCCGTGTATGGAGCAGGATATCGTATCCAAAGCACTGGGGGAGGGGGGATATAGAAATACTAAAAGAAAAGGTCTTCATTGTCATTAACAAACATTTCTCAAAGACATACTTATTTCAGAGTTTCTATGTCAAAAGGCGTGGAAATCCATCTAAGCAACTATAAGACTTAACTAATAGTTAACTTATTGAAAATAAAATCTGAAAACATCACTCATTTGTTTTACAAACTGAGTTGATGTGAACATCAAGCTATTTTCATGTTCTGCTGCCTAAATGTGAACTTCTCAAACTTTCTTTCAACTGGGATGCACAGTATATAAACATACAAAAACAGTCCTACTACCAGGAGAGGAATTGTTTTGCCATATTTCCATCTCCCACTGGAACAGAAATGAAACAGATCACAAATCAGACTTGTTTATTTCCATCAGCAGCAGATCAAGATCAAATCAATTTCAAATTGGGACTCACTCTGCCCCTGTTAGGATTGCAGGATGGCAGAACTCAATCTCTCCACTTCAGGCCAATAGTGGAAGTTACCCAATGAGCATCCAATGCAATGCATGCATGAAGGCTGAGCATATATTATAGTCAGGGAACTATTGGAGGCTGGCGGATGAATTAGAGTAATCATACCGAAAAAAATGCTACATACAGGTGCTCTTTGACTTTTGTGTAATGTCCGGTGCAGATTGAATTTTAGACTGCAGATGGAACCAGCAGCAGACCCAGTTTGATGTTGGATTTGGATTGAATTTTACAGACTGGTTTCATGGTACAGGTGCAAATGTAGCATTAAAAAGAATACTATAATACTATCTGGCATATGTGAAATTGCAAATTACAGAAATTAAGATAAATTTTCCATTTTTGTCACTTACTGCCGTCGTATCCTTGATCTAAACTAAACTTCTAAAGTATGCATTTTAGTAGTCAATGAGATGTTCACATACAGACCGATGTATTCAGGTAAGAGTTCAGATAGAAGTGCAGTCTTTCTTCTTCATGTGTTATAGCTTTAAATTAATACAAATTGACCTGTATTGAAAAATACAAATTTGAAGAAGCCGAAGGAAAAGATAAAATACAAATCTACACATTTGTGAATGAATTTCAGTACATTCAATGTTGGCTCACAGAAGCCACTAAGTAATGAGCCATCAATTAAGCAATTTGAACAGTCAACAGTTAGCTACTGCACAAATAATTGTATTTTAGCAATAATGGTCTTATGCCATATTGACCAAGTCAAAAAAAAGTTGGGTTTGATCCAAGCTCCTCCTAGTTTTAGTTGGTTTACTCTGGCATACCATCCACAAGTACTTTGCATGTTACTTAAAGCCTTGCATTTATGTAAAAAGAAAAGACGGTACACAAATGAAGAAAAACCAAACTTCATACAAATGTCATTCTTACTTCCAGAATCTAGGTATCCTAGCAAGTATAGGTTAGGACTGTTTTTTTTTTTTTTTTACATTGCCTGCAGTAACTGAAATGTGTTGGGTCCAATTATAAAACTCATTAATCAGTAAACACCAGAAAATTGGGGAAAAAATAAATGGGAGCTGGGAACTGGAACACATCAAGAAACTTGTTAAACCCCCCTATAACAATTTTTCTAAGTAAGTTATCTAATTGAATTATGTAATGAACATACAAAAGCACTGTATTCAAATTTGGTAAAGTTAGTGTAAACTATTAGCTAATAAAATACTTCCAAATTGTCATGAATCTAGTGAACACACAACACATTGTGCTTTTAGTTATTTTGTGTTTAGATATACCATTTAGAAGGGGAGAAATTAAAGAGTAGGGACTACTCAAATCTCCATTATTTTATTTAAGGATATGATTTTACAGTTGACCTGAATTTCCTAGCGTTTTTTTTTTTTTTTCCAGAATATAATAAAGGCAATATGGACATCCGGATGAACAGGCAGCCGAGCTGTACGAGTTACAAACCACGATTACCGAGTATCTCTATACCTTGGTCCGGAAAAGAAAGCCTTTAGAATATGTCCATCCGGCTAGCATTCCTAAGTCTCTACAAACTGGCGATCCCCAAAATCCATCTCGACGTTGGAGACTTTACAACATAGCGACATCACCAGCCAACAATCATGAGATCTTTTTATCCTTGAAATTAGGAGTCACGGACAGGCCTTGCTCTACCTTAGCCTCCACGAATATGTATTTATGTCCAGAAACAACACAGTGAACTTTTTTTAATGTATCACTAAAACATAATTAATATAATACGATTCTAGCAAAACGTTCAATGTTGACCGACAGTTATTTCCATGATATCTCACAGTATTGATTACCGTAGTGCATCCCATTTGGTAGCTGGCTGACTACAGCAAATATTGCCCTGCACATACTACATTTTCTTTCACAATAATTACATTTATGTTTTTACTAGATGTTTATGTCCATCATATACTAAATCTAAATCACACACAGTGAAAATATTGTGTTAAATGTTACAGCGCCTACGCTTTAGGATTCAAATCGGCAATATTTATCTTAACTAGGCTGCTGCTACCACCACCACCAGTATTCATAAACACATACATGTGTCAAATCCCATCTGACCTAGAGTGTTTTAGCCTGTAATTGCATCCATCAACAATTTCTGTGTGACTGAAGTAAAAGTATACGGTGTATCACACAGGTCAGTGACTGTCATTTAGCAACACAAACAATGTGTACTGTAAAGAGCAGTATGCCCCAACACTATCTACTGCAACAAATATTCTATTATATTTAGTCATCAACTAATGAAAATGTAACGGTGATCACAGAATCAAAATGATTTGTGTACAATTAAAAATATATACATTGTCAGATCAAACATACCGTACAACATATCAACAAACTACACACAGTACGCCTCTGCGTTTTCATGCAGTACATTTCCTTATACACTCCGCAGTTGTACTAACCTCTATCTGAATGTTTCCCTTTTACTCCTAATGTCGGATCTTCCAAAAAGGCCTCCGAGTCCGTGGAATCAAGTAAAAGATCCAGCTTCTCCTCTCCTCCAACAAGCCCCCAGTTTCCAAACCGCAACAATCCTCACTCCTCCGGACTCCGTGTCAATTCAATTTCCAAATCAATAGCGCCTCTCCAACAACTAAACACAAACTTATTCGGTAAGATACTGGGAAAACGTACATTCACTTATCACTGGATAAAATCCTTGCTGTTGATGACTGCTGTCTGTATTAATATGTTATTATCCAAATTTAAAGATAAATTGCTGTTCCTGTCGTTAAAAGCCTTTCTCGGGTAAGTTTTTTTTTTTTTTTTTTTTTTTTTTTTTTTTTTTTGTAAATTTCACAAAATGGCGCGCGTTCCAAACCTGCGCAGCGAACCGGCCCGGCAGATCATAGAGAGAGACGGACAACCACTGTGCTCAGCGCTGCCTACAAATATATATATATTATATATATTTATATATTTATCTTTCGCTAAACTGTATTCCTCCGAATTTTCTGAATCCGATTCCGGCGACTCATTCTTTAAATTTTTTTTACAAGTGTTATTTTCTTAAACAAATTTATTATTCCGGCGGGAAGAGAAATTATTTGAAAAAAAAAAAGCGACTAACAAAATGGCGGAGGACTAAGCATGTTGCCATGACCACTGTCAATCAAAACGCAAAAGCCCGGATGAAGCTCTGACGTAGAAGAAGACAGTGTCAGTTGCCATAGAAACTGTCAATCAAGTAGCAGTTAAATTTGTAGGTGGAGCAAGAAGGTTCTGAAACAGCGCGTCTGATTTTGCCATGTTGGCTCCGTCGTCGTATAAAATATTACTATATTATTATTTAGTGTAGGAGCCACAATGGCGACAGTTTCTTAACCGCCTATTTTCTTTAAATATTTACATTGGAAACCGCTGTTCCAGGTACTGCCCATGAAAGCAACGGCGTCCTCGATCGCACTGTGACGCAGAGATAGAAGGTGTTCTATGGAAGACCTTAAAAAAAACAAAAAAAAAAACGGTTTGACAATTAACCGGTCAAAATAGGCGCGAACATATGCTGTGTTTTTGACACTGAAACGGGATAATGAAATATATATTTTTGTAATTTCTGTTGTCTGCAAAACAAGTGTTAATTTTCCTAATTAGGTTTCAGATAACCTACATCAAAATATTCACCTATGTGAATACCACTAAAAATAGTCTTTCCGTACTGTTAAACTGTTAAACATTTTTACTAATACTAATGACTACTGAAAACCAAAGTGCATTATATATATATATATATATATATATATATATCTCACACGGAGACACACACACATACATATATAATGGGCAGCAGTGTGGCGTAGTGGTTAGGGCTCTGGACTCTTGACTGGAGGGTCGTGGGTTCAATCCCAGGTGGGGGACACTGCTGCTGTACCCTTGAGCAAGGTACTTTACCTAGATTGCTCCAGTAAAAACCCAACTGTATAAATGGGTAATTGTATGTAAAAAATAATGTAATTGTATGTAAAAAATATCTTGTATGTAAAGATATCTTGTAAGGGTGTCTGCTAATAAATACATAAATAATAATACTATTTAATTGCGTACATCTAAATATCAGAATGACCTTTGCTACAGTGCTGTGAAAAATATAGTAGTGCAAATTAAATACGATAAAGTGTGGTAAGCTCAACAACACCCCACTTGGATGCCCCCCCCCCCCCCCCCCCCCCCAGCAACATAAAGTAGAGCTAAAATAAAAATTCATCAAACAGGCTGTCAGAATATTAAGAACTAAGTATTTCTGCACAGTGGCAGCTATTTTGTTCCCATGGCAACACATACAATATGTATTCTGCAAAAAGAGACATAACTATCATTACTTTCATAAACATTCCAGCATAAAAAATGTCTTCATGCAACGCATTACACAATAATACAATATATAATAATTTAAAATCTGTTTTCCTCCCTCTTATTAGCACTAGCAGCATGGCAAATGCTCTCACTTTTCTTGTGTTGAAGGTTTTTTCGCTCGTTGCTTTGTTTCTCATAATTTCATTTGGGATATACAGATTGTTTACAGGACAATTCCTCTTTCCTGGTACCTAATCGCATACTTTGCGGAAGGTCGCATGGCTGCTGGAGTCAAAAAAGTGTATGGTTTGGTACCAGGAAGCAGCAGCAACATTTACTTCCATAGTACTGTCTTTGAAATGTCTGCATGCTCCAAACGGAAGTACAAAATACAAGCAAACACCGTACGATCTTCAACAGAAGAAAGGGGGAGGGGGTGGGGTACGAGGAAAACAATTTGATTTAAACCTTGGTCAGAACTCTTAATGTACTGTTACCTTACATATTGGATTATCAAGCTTTCGATACAAATCTAATACCAATTAATAGATATCCACTCATTACTGTAGGAAGAGACAAAGGCTCGTCACACCTGTCGACAGAACTCCACAGCAACTTTTCAAAGTGCAATATTTCTATAAATTCAAATTGCTGAGGGTGTGGAACGTCTTTTAAACATCGAGTCTAGCACCAGGAACAGAAATATAGGGTTAGTTAAAGACTTACTAACAGCGTGGCATGTCTTTGGCAATTCCTGTTGCTGGCGGAGTTTTGTGTTCTTTTAATACACACTTTAGTTTACAGCATCCAAATGTTAAATAAAGGCTTGGCTGGCAGACAGAAAGTTGATGATACATCCCTGCCATAGCGATACTATTCTAGGGATCTTGTTTTTAAATCAATATTGGACCTCAAACTAAACCGAAGAATTGTGACAAGTTTGCAAGCAAACACCCCCCTGCAATGTAGCACCGCAATGCGGTCTGGTCTTACTGTTTTTAATAGCGTGTCTGTTTAAAATCCGTTTGTGCTACATATCTCCATTTATTTTTGTACAGCAACTGTACTACTAGTAGAAAAAAAACCTTTCGTTATAAAACGGCATTTCGCAACAAACTTCCGAAATGATGCAATTCTTCTGTCTGGGGCACCAAGCAACCCCGTCGCAATTACGCAACACTGTCAAGCTCGTGCTTGCCAGCATAAGCAACCAACGCCACTACTAAGAAGATCACGAGACAGGCAAACATTTGCGAAAAATAATATATCGTACCTTCATTAACATGCTTATGTTTTTACATACAGTGTTCCAATGTATATATGTATAAAAGGTTTTAAAACGATTAAAAAAAATGTCAACAGAATGCCGCTGTCATAAAGCCATGTGATCAAACATTCACATGATCGTTTCGGCCGTCATGTGACTCGATAGCTGCCTCACCAGTCAGGAACCGTACTGTTTTCTTGCGGCTTCAAGGATCTCGGAAGTAAATAGCTGAAAGAAAACCAAAATGAGTGTAAGCTTGGACATCCGGCTTAAGAGGGCAAACAAAGTCTATCACGAAGGGGTAAGACTTTCTTCAAATCTGCGTTCTGGGCGGACACGGGGCTCCCAATCCGCTGCCCCGTTATGCTTGTTATTCATTTATTGTAATGTAAAAAAACAAAACAAAAAAAAAACAGTAATTCATGAATGATTGGTAAATTATTTTTCTGACAACACCCCATAGTATAATCCAATCATCTATCTTACATTCAGCTAGCCAGGTGTTCTGCAAACGTGTCTCCCGTATGATATTGTATGACGCATTGATCATAGTTACTTTGTATTCTGTTGAAGCATGACTCCAATGAGTTGAAATCCACAGTGTCGTGTGTTATACAAGTGTAGCGAATTGCACTCCTCAGACTATTAAGTCTAAACAACATATAATAAATACTAGTGACTTCGTTGTATCGAACTCATACCCTTTTTTGTGAAAATCAGTTGTAATTGCATCAGTTCATGTGATTCTGTACCGTCTCCCAATGGACAGTGGACCTGTCTCTGTAAACTAAACGTATTCATTTGTGAAAATCATAAGAAAGTTTACAAACGAGAGGAGGCCATTCGGCCCATCTTGCTCGTTTAGTTGTTAGTAGCTTATTGATCCCAGAATCTCATCAAGCAGCTTCTTGACGGATCCCGGGGTGTCGGATTCAACAACATTACTGGGGAGTTGGTTCCAGACCCTCACAATTCTCTGTGTAAATAAATGCCTCCTATTTTCTGTTCTGAATGGCTCTTAATCTAATCTCCATTTGTGACCCCTGGTCCTTGTTTCTTTTTTCAGGTCGAAAAAGTCCCTTGGGTAGACATTGTCAATACCTTTTAGAATTGTGAATGCATAGCTTAGCTCAAGCATAAGCCAGAATATTGAAGTTACTAAAACGGCATGATATTAACGTAGCGCGTTGTTGCCGGTATCGAGTCAAAAAAAGCAAACACAGCAGGCTTTGTTTCCAGTTTGTAACAGATGCATCAAATTAGTACTCGGCATAGTTCTGTCTAAATTGAGAGTACGGTACAACCATGTGGCTACAATTTGACTGCACTTTCATGGCAGACCTGAAAATAAAATGATATATTCAATTCCTGGGATGGAAATAAGACTCCCATTGCAAAGCCGTGATCCATTCCTGGTTTTGCTGTGTTTTTAATAAGACACACCTGAGTTGAGAATCATTGGACCTAACTCATGTGCGCATTCTGTTGTCATGGAAGGTAAATATTTGAAATACATCCTTTGAACCTTTAACTTTTTGCACCACAGCAGCAATGCTCATGACTTGAGGTGACCTGTCTCATTATATATTGTGTTTCTCTCCCCAACAGCCATGACAATGGGATGGAAATTCTGCCTACAAGCGACGGTCAAAAAATGAAATATTTACTAAGGATATTCTTTCACCTTATAAAGGAACTTGCGTGGGGTATATTTGCAGAAATGATCTTGTCTATTGCCATATTTGCGTTTTTACATGTGTATCGACTCCTGTGTGCTGTAAGCCCACATGTGCAATTTTGCTTAGTATTTTATACACATTGAATATGAATGTGGCAACGAGTTCATTCATGCAACAATACCTTATGGTAGTTCTTCCACAGTAAATGTTTCATTTTTGGATGTCACCTGTTGGCAAAATCCCCATCTTGTAGACTCTTGACTATTGAAGTCTTCACACTGCTGCCTTGAGGTATGGAATGAGCCTGTGTAGCGATGGAGGGGGAGGGCTCTCCATTGTGCCTGGGCGCTCAGGTGGTGTTTCTCAAAGGCAGCCACCAGGGTGATTTTGTGCGGTCACAGCAGACTCACACGCTCAACCAACCATTCAGGTTGTGTTGGTAATGGTAAAGTCCATGCGTCTTTCATACAGACCGTTTCATTGCTGTGGTCTGAGGAGGGGGCTTTGCATAGCAATTCCTCTGCTTTCCTACATTGCATTCTATCACTGGCTGGTCCTGTGCCACAGTATAGAGAAGGGTCTAAGTGTTGGTGGCTGCTTTATCCTTGAGACATAGTGCGACTACTGGGGCAAGGGAAATGCATGTGTGTGAAGTCCTTACTTCCATGGTTACACTGCTGCTGTTGCTGGTGTCTTGGTTAAAGCAGTAGGTATGCTGTACGTGATTAGGGTAATGAGAATGTACGGCATGGGGGGGTTGTTTAATAAAGGTAGTTGTAAATGGGCATGTCTGGATTCCTAGATCTTCAGTTTCAAACTCTCAGGGCTGTCCCCAGCAGAGGAGCCCAGGGAGCGTTATCTGTCATTAAATCACAAAGTAGAGAAGTACAGTAAGTCTAGAAATGCTCCCGTACATACCCTAGGTATTGGTGTGGTTCTGATGGTCTTGTCAGCCAGCTCCCGTTTAAAGAGTGGCACTGTTAGTAACCCTGGAATGAACTTGAAGTTAGGTTACTGTGTGCGAATGGAACTGGAAATATGTTTGAGCTGAGCTTGTATGACGACTGGCTTAGGTCTTTGTGTGAGCCAATCACTTCAGTGTAAAGCTGAATGTAAAAGGTCATTGACCACTGCCTGAATCTGATTGGCTGAACACAGGCTTCAGGGGATGATTGGTCAGGCTGTATATTTTTTTTTTTTTCATGGCAAAAAAATTGCTTATTCCACAGTCTAGAAATATGTATTTCACGATTAAACATAATGCTTACAAAAATAGAAAACAATACAACAAATGTTCCTAAATTTTTGAAGGCTTACCTGAAAAACTATAAATGCTAAATTGTAGAATGTTTTGTTTTTATGTCCACCTTTTTAAAGACATTCTGTTTTCACCATCAGTGAATTATCAAAATAAGAAAATAACGTAATTAAATGTAAATATAACAACAGACATGTGAAATGTCCCCTTCCTGTACCAGACAGCAACCTGTAGCAGAAATATTTCCGATCTTTGATGCAGCTGGACCTGGTGTCTTTTTTTGTTGAAGACATTTTGCAGCTCTATGCAGTGTGTTCAATCATTTACCGGAAGCAAACTAAACCGGCTGCCAGGTTCCTAAATGCAGTGTAACAGGTACTGTGTCAATAAGACAAACATTTGCTATATTTATTTTTAAGTGACAAAAAAAAAATAAAAAAAAAATATATATATATATATATATATATATATATATATATATATATATATATATATTTACACTATTCTTTCCGAAATGGAAATTTCCCTGGGGAACTACATATTATGCGGCAATGGGTGAATTTCACAGAAATCAGTGATAACCCTGAAAAAAAAATACAGCCTTAATGATTGGACACTGTGTTGGCAAGGCAGATCATTCTAATAAATCTGTTTCAAAGGTAGTATGAAATATGACAGATGCAATATGACTGATTTAACAGGATATGTTACCAGTCTCAGGACAGCTAATACATTATTTCTAGGAAAAACAACCCCTGACAGTACTACCTGCTTCACAATACAGTATGACTTGTTATCCAACTCAGACATCTGTGTTATCTGGTCTTGAAAAACAACACAGAACAGAATGCCTGACAGGAAACAAACAGAGCAAGCCATTGGCCTCTATCTGTGAACAGCCTAGCACTATCCAGTCATTCTCCATGTACTGCACCATGATATTTACTAAACAAGGGGTAACGCATCCCTGAATGTGTTTGACTACTGAAAATCCATGGTGGTCTTTACTGTAAATGATACATACCCTGCTGGGATCTGTCTTCAGTATACAGTCAGGTACAGTAGGTGACCGCACACCTATTCACGTTTAAATTGCTGATCAGGGCGGCATGGGGATGATCTGACGGGTAATTGATCTGGCAGGTAATAGATATTTGAATGCTCAGAGGCTGTGAGTCAGTGTTTTAGATTGGCACAGGGCTGAAATCCTCCAGAAGTGCACATCAAAGGCACACAGCTGTGGATTATTTCTGAGCCATAATGATACAGTAGCCTAATCTTTATGTTAATTGCATGCTCAAAGTTTATAAAAATAAAAAGGAAAGTTCGCATTCCTGGTTACGGGTGACAGTGTTAGGGATGCTGTATTGCTGTGTATTATGTCTTTATGGAATCCTGTGTTCTGTAGCTGCTCTTGTTCCATAAACAGCGCTGTATTACTGTTCAGGCACAGACTTCTTTGTTTGTTTATTATTCACTTGACAGTATTCAAACTAAAGATGAATGTTAATAACAGTGTTGCTCCATCAGTACGGTATCCAAAACCAGATTCCTCCTTCATTAGCTGTGGCCTGTACCCTCAGTAACTGGCAACGCAGCACTGCAGCACTGTCTCTTATTAAATGTGGGGACATGTTTCTTTGATTTTTAAACCTAAACAAAATGACAAAGAAAACTGAGCCTTGGTGGAACACAAAAATCGTACAATAAATCACATTAAACAGCAGGAAAATGACAAGGAGCATTTCTCTGGAAAGCATTTGTATTCCAGCAACACAACCTGAAGAGTAGATTCCAATAACCCTGGGGTACTGTGGGCTTTTCAGGACTAACCGCAATTATCATGCCTGCTAATCAAAAGGCAACTCCTCGCTTCCAGTAACAGCGCTAATTACCTCACGCTACTGGTAATGGCCGGGGAAGCTCTGGCTAATTGCTAGCTTTTAAACTCCTAGAAATGCTTTTAACAGTAAATTAGTTCTTTCTTTCTCTCTGCGTCGTGGATTAAACAAATACAGAACTGTGTGTCTGGCAAGAAAAAGAGAAGTGGAGAGCAGCACGGGAGAGGTGTGTGTGTCTGTGTCTGTGTCTGTGTGTGTCTGTGTGTGTCTGTGTCTATGTGTGTGTCTGTGTCTCTGTGTGTGTATCTCTGTCTGTGTGTGTCTGTGTCTGTGTCTGTGTCTGTGTCTGCGTGTTTTGGCTCCTTTTAATAAATTTAAATCCATTTGTTCCTGAAGATCAGCTCTCAGGGGTGGTCTTTGTGCCTTTCCTGTTCGAAATTGTTTAAGTGAACCATTTAAACCTCCGTCCAGACTCAGTTAGTTATCTCATTTTACCTGTTAAACCTGGAGTGGAATGGTCCTCCAGGACCATGATTGGACATGCCTGAGCTAACTCTACATTCCTGCCCACTTTGTCTCCCTGCTCCTGGGCTGCTCCTGGGTTTGGCAGTGCTTCAAGAAACGAGGAGCCGAGGACGATCGTCAAGTGTGTGAAAAGTGAAAACCCTTTAGCAGCCGTTCCCAAACGTGCACAGTAATATTAACCTTTTGAATGATTTTTTTTTTTTCTCAGAAAGCAGCATTGCAAGTTTTGATAATGGAAGGCTTGTGTTTTTAAAAGCGATGGTCAGCTCTGTCATTATAGAATTGAACTAGTTTGATTTGACCGAGCGTAAAGAACCCAGTAAGAGACAGTGGGGTATCATAACGGCAGCAAATCGAAATCCCCAATATTAACATAATTTAGATATTTTATTTAACATCATGTAATCAAAGAAACTACAAAATTATATTGTCTACCGGAAGCCCTAATAAGTAGTACAGTATTTCATGTTAGATTTCAAAATGTCACATTTTTCTATTTATCTGTTTTTTTGACTTTATGAAGCACAATGCGTTAATTCTATAGGGTGACGCAAAACATTTGCCCAGAGCTGTAAAATGTGTACATTCTCCTGTTCCAACATTAAACAGACAGAATTCCTGGAATATTTTGACCCTAGTATGGCATGCATTTAGATAACGGTGTGTAATATGTTATAGCATTTTAACATACACTACATTTGATCATTCATCCTTTTGTGAGCCGAGGTTTTTGCTTGCAAACAATTCAGAAGCAGCAAATTGTCCAGGCTTAAGCTTCAAAGAAATGCCCTCTGTTCTGAATTGTCATGCATAACTTTTAAACCCTCCATCATGCTGCATCTTATAACTTGAGTTCAATGACGAATGTATCAACTGGAAGTCATCTTCTCAGGGACGTTTTCGTATAAACTTCTTTTGAAGAGTTTTTGTTGGTTGGTTTGTTTAACATCAGTGGTTCAAAGCCATTTCAATACAGCCTCCTTGAATACTGGAGGTATATCCCTGTCTTTGTGTGTGCAGTTTGCTTTGATCTGGTAGTCAACAAGATTAGCGCATGACGACCCTCGGAGCACCTATCGATCACCAGGATCAATGGGTTGTCCTTTATTGTTTCCAGCACTGCTGGGTGCTGTGGCTGGGGTTTGTGTATGATATTTGTATGGGCCTATTCACTCTGGATACAAGGTGTCACAAGACGTCAAAGAACAACTGATTTAAGGTGGTATAGTAGCCAGATTATGATTGAGGGTAGTGCGTCTATTGCAATTCAGTGTTAAAGTTCCTCTCCTAGCAGAGTCGAGAGAAGAAAGACTTGGCAGACAATTTACCTAATCAAATCCACCACAGTAGTGTCCCACTACAGCGTCGTGATTGGATACACACACACGATGGGCTTCTAATCAGAGAGCTGAACAAAGCTGTCAATTCCAAGCCCAGTGTTTCAGAAGAGGTTCTATAGTGAACCTGGGATCTGTAGAGTAGGGCTACATCACCCCTTATAAAGCAAACCAAATTCACTTGATAATAAAAGGAATAACTTCTATAAACTACCAATACTGCTAATTTAAACCACATTGGTTCAACCATCATGTCACATTTTCTGGTTCAGTTATATCCGATTGTCTGATTCAAAGAGCTATTAACACAACAAAAAACTTTGTAAAATACCCTTTTATCTGCACTGAAAAGTTGTGCAATTCTCACAAAATAGGCTGTATTGTTGCTGCCCTCCTGTGGAAAGTTTGGATACTCCTTTAGAGCTGAAAATATAAGCTCTGCTTTTATGTATCTATTAGCCATAAGAGCCGTTAGTAGTTCTAGTCTGTACCGTATCAGTTCATGATTTTGGACGAATGTTAACCCTTTGAACCTCGATTACTACCCAAGTGAAAAGACATTGTTGCTTGAAAGATGGTCTTGTTTGTAAAAATGACCTAAAACATAAGTAACGATGAATACAGTTTGAGCCTGAGCTCTAGCAAGATAACTAAGACGAGCTGCCCGCTGAGTTACATCAATTAGTCTGCATACTCCTTCAGATATTAATGGAATACAATTTTCTGTTTTAGTTAACGGCTGTGGTCTTGTTTTAAATCGGTGATAGATTTAGGGCTTGTATAAAAAGGAAGTGATTGAGTGGAGGATGAATGAGTCCTTTATGGGTCTTCCCTCGGGGTCAGATCGACACAGACGCAGTGTTTTAGTCTCCTCCCAATCCTCTCTGCTCTGCTCTGCCGAGACTGTGTCCTGGGATTTGATTAAGATGTTATTCCTGAGCCTGCTCTATACAAGTGAAAAGTAAATCCTTTAAGTTGTTCTGAGGCACCATACAGTAATGAACCCGATAACTCACACCAACAGCTGCTGTAGGATTGAATCAGAAATAGAATTCTTGTGTTCCAGTTTGAAAGTCCTCGCTGACCTGTGTTTGAGTGCAAATTATTTAGTTTTGTTTTGTGAATTGCCTTTGCTGATTCCTCTAGAAGACCAGGCCCCCTTATGCCTGGCTGTCAGTGCTCAAAGATCACTGTTACAGTACGTGAGGACTTGAGGGTGGTCAGCTCTAATCAATTCTATCTAATCAATTAGAACAGGATGGACGGCACAGTATTTCTGGTGGCTGAGGCACGGCTAGCTTTTGTCTGGCCAATAAATTCTTTAAACTTTTAAAACGACTGTTTCAGTATTCGTATTTCCGTCCCGGCGTATGTACATATGTCATACTTTGAGTTTTACATACTAAGAGAACAGCATTTCTGTGATGATGAAACGTCGTATTGGTGTATAAGGTGATGTGTACGTCTGTCTGTCACTTATCTATATCAAAGTAATTAACTCTGTGGAGAAATGAAGACACCTGTCCGTCTGTCACACATTTTTACATGCAACGGATGTAGGTCGTGGTGATCTTTTATTTTTGAGTGCATGTAGAATAAACTTAAACTTCCATGCTTTGTACCATTCCGTTGTTTAGCGTTGCTGTTGTGCTTGATTTCCCGGGAGATCCCTACTGCCTGCAGATCCGTAACGAAGACTCTGAACTCTCAGCGATGCAGCATACACTCAGCTGAGGGCTCCTCTTTTCTCACTGCTGCCTTTCACAAGAGGCTATCGAGTGACAGAGAGACTAACTCTGATTGGTAGAATGTGGTAGCAGAGCTTAATGTATAATACAACCCCTGAGGCATTTTTTTATTTCATATTATTTTTCCTATTTCAATGTTACTAAAGGCTGGAGCTCCTCTTGAAATATTCATGAAGCTTTCACAGCCTTGGCAGACAAGAAGGGGGGGGGGGGTCTGGATGACGTGGGCAGATGCGGAGAAGTGCGTTAAGACCTCTATGTAATAAATATCTGGTTGATGTTTCTTGACTCATTCTGCAGAGCGCTGGATCAGTCTAGAGGAGACATGAAACATTCATGGGCCATGTTGTTGTCAGGGTTTTGTGTGCGTCATTCCCGAGGAGTGAGAGTGCATTACTCTGGGGTCATCAACCAGATATTTATTACATAGAGGTGATACTTTCTTTACACAGTATATGGTATTATAACAGAGGTACTGTGTGTATCGTATGTATTGAGATACAAGGTCAAAAGCACGACACAGCTCATCACAGCTTTCTTTCTCTCTCTCTCTGGTGTCAGGAGGCTCTTTCAGGGGTGGTGGTGGTGATGAGTAAAGACTCTGTTCAGCACCAGGGCCTCTCCCTCACCATGGAGGGAACTGTGAACCTGCAGCTCAGCTCCAAGAGCGTCGGCGTGTTTGAGGCCTTCTACAACTCCGTCAAGGTGAGCAACCCCTTTACAAACGCACCGGCTGCCTTGAGGAAGGGAGCAGAAGAACATTACAATACGTTACATACAAGCAAGAATACATCTCTGCTTGTTCTAAAAAAGTGAGCTCATTAATAGTGCCATTCGGGCCACCAGTGCTTGACTGGTTCCTAGTAGCTCAGTGATCTCAGATCTGTGTCTAGTTGGTTCTCAGATGGTCCCAGTGACTTGGCCACAAGCTTGGTAACCTATTCCACGTACTCTCCTCTCTCTGTGCAGTTCAGGTTTATACAGCTTTCTGTGTTAAGGCTCTGGCTTTACTCAATTTGCAGCTTTGTCCTCTGGGCCTGGTCTCTGCTGTGTTGACAGCTTTTAACACAGGGATGGAATTAAGACTCCTGTTTTGTAAAGTTTCATGCATTCCAGGTTTTACTATGAGCTTGATTAGCCACCGTGTCAAGATAACAAGCTCAGGTGTGTCTTATTAAACTCATAGTAAAACCAGGAATGGATCAAACTGCTATGCCATGGGAGTCTTATTACCATCCCTGAAACGTTTTTAAAACTTATATCAAGTCTTTCCTAACTCCATCCTTTTGTGACAGTGAATTGGATCCATTCTGGACATTATATGATGGCTCCAGTGGTTGGGTTCTGTGTGCTATGGCCCTGTTCTTTCTGTTCCAGCCCATTACGCTCATCAGCAGTAACATAGAGGTGGTCAAACCAGGGAAATTCCCCGGCGGCAAGACGGAAATACCCTTCGAGTTCCCGCTGCACGTGAAGGGGAACAAAGTGCTCTATGAGACGTACCACGGCGTCTTCGTGAATATTCAGGTAAGGCCCTGCCCTTCCTCGCTGTCAGGAATATTCACATGCTTGTTGTCTTGCGCTTGTCACTGCTTGTACACAGTTTAACAACTAAATGACAAGGGCATTCAGCCACTCACCCAGACGAGTACAGCTGACTGTCACTTGACTGAGTCAGGGCTCAAACTTCTCATCATCCTCAGTATCTTGTGATCCCTGCACCTCCTGTCCCAGCACAGAGCTACACTGACTCCTAGTGGTGAGACGATGCATAAGAGGAAGCTGTGAAGCGCCACACATACAGAAGACCAATGTTTCTATCAAGCAGCAGTGACTGAGAGACAGTTGGCACTATCCGTTTGTGTTTTCCTACTAATGGTAAGGTATTCTGTAGAAATACATTTTAAAAAGGCACTGAGCTTCTCCGGTGTTATCTGAATTAAATATAAATGGACTTCCTAGTCCAGAAGCCAATAACAGCCATTAGTGCCCATGAGAGACTATTAGAACCAGACCACGAGCTGAGGGGTTACAGTAACAGCTACCTCTTCTCATAAATTACACTCATGCCTACAACTCTTAGACTGGTTTAGGCAGAAACGTGGTCCTCTAGATAGACTGAGGATTTTAAAGCACTCCAGTGTGTTATGTTCTTGTTTAACCAGTCCTGAGTTATTTTTGTCCAGCTGAAGAATGGACATCACATTGGAACCTTTGAGGTTCCAATGTGATTTCCTAAGGCATATATTAACATACAGCACTAAGATAAGGGTGAAGAAAATGTGCAGCTTTGTCATATTATTCCAGACTCCTTGATACCAGTGTTTGATTATTGGTAAAAGCACCGAAGTGAGTTAAGAGTGACATGAGCGTTTTTTTTTTTTTTTTTTTTTTTTTTTTAGCCCATAAAGGGTTAAACGTGTCAGTTTATTTAATCGGTCATTTTGCATGTAGCTGCCTTTGCAATGGAAGCATTATCCCCCAAGCGGAACCAATTTAGTGAAATAAGAACGGTGCTTTGTTTTGCAATGGCCTGGCAGCGAGACTGGTGTTCTTCCCCAGGCAGGAGCCGTGCTGTATGAGTGGCAGTGGCGGTGACGGCGATGGCGATGGCAGCATCACCTGATAAACCTTGTGTGCTGACCTTTTTTTTCCATCTTTATTTTTTGGATTCAACATCATTAATATCTCCCACCGGCAAACTGGGCACCCTGCCTGCACCAACAAAAGTGCCTGTCACAAAGTGTCTGTTTAACTGCTGTTTCCATGGAGCCGACAAACAGAAGCATGAGCTCATATTTTTTTCCTTGTTGTTCTTGTTATTTAATAAAATATATGTGGGTGGCAATAGTCCCTGTACCTTTACAGTCCTAACCTCTTTTAAAAAGCGTTGAAATGCTCTTTTGTGAAACGTTCAGCCTTCTGTGTTTTGACCGTGTCTGAATTCAGTTGATGAGGAATGATTATTTGTGGGGAAACTAAATGTTTGCAGATCCGCAGTGCAGGGTATCTTGAGGAAACACTGAAAGGCATTTGAAGGCATTTGTCAATGTTCTTTGAGCTCTGTGGAAGTCTGTAAGAGAGAGAAACTTCCTGGCGCAGGGTCTCGTTCCTCGAGCATTCCTCCCATTCCTGAGGTTCAAGGAAATGAGCAGAAACCTCTCGTGTGGTTAGAGAGTCAAACTCGGCACACGCTCCACACTCGCTGTACAGCAACACACAAAGCATTTCCACGGCTAGCAGCTCACATGCTGATAAAAACAGCTTCTTCAGTGGAGCAGATTGCTGTGTTTGGATGTGCAATCAAGCCATGAGGAATATACTTTATTGGTCTGATGTCGGCAGATCTAAATGTGACCACTATTTAAATAATTAAAGGGTCCTTGATATTGCAAATCACACATCCAGCAGTATATGTTTGTACAGTATGTATGCTTTGTTCTGACTGCTAACCCTCTGCTATACAATTGCACAGATTGTTTTGGTTTCACAGCTGTTATGCATTGAAGCTTGTGACTGTAATGCAGTTTTGGGCACCCACTCACTCCCTCTCTTTCTCTGCTGGCTCTCGGAGCCCCCATGGAAACAGCAGCTCTCTGGCTCAGCCTGGCTTGTGTGTGGGTGGTCTGGTGGGTGTTGGAAAATTGTGTTAGAACACAGCAAAGTCATTGAAAGCTCTGGTAGTAATTCTAGACTAAGTAACAGCGTGTATCTCTCTCTCCCTCCGCACACCACCCCCTCAGAACACGACATACACCAGCGCTTTTAGACTGGCAGCTCCAACGCAGGCCTGCCAAGTGCAAACCTAGCGCCCTGTTGCTGAGACCCCTGAGGTCAGGACATGGGGAGAGGGAGAGGAGGGAGGAGGAGGGAGGCTGTGTGGGCCATTGTATTTATCGTACTAGCTGGCGTTCTCTCTAGGCTAAAACAGAAAGGCGATCAGACCCTGTGGTGGTGCTCTCTCCTACACTACTGTTGTTGTTTTGAGGGGAGTCATTTACCTTGTTTAGTGTTCTTTCAGGCCCTAATATAGCGGAAAATATGATGCCTCCCACCCTGAAGTGCTGTCCCTTCCAGCACACAGGATCACCCTCCCACCTACCCTGTCCTTCTTCAATACAGAAAACAAATGAACTTGAGGAACAGCAGCAACACTGAGGTGGAACCAGGCAACAGTGTTTACATGGTTCAAATGAAGCTTTTTCCTTTCTGAGGGTAGTGAGTCAGTGGCAGAGCTGGGATTCGAACCCTGCTCCTCCCGGCTCTTGTGTAACCAGGGTCTGCTGTGTTTGTTGTCCTGCAGTACACCCTGCGATGTGATATGAAGAGATCCCTGCTGGCCAAGGACCTGAGCAAGACCTGCGAGTTCATGGTGCACTCCCTGGTAAGAGAGCCCTGATCCACACTGACAGCCTTGCAAAGGTCAGTGCGCTGGGCGTGGGGTGAACTGACATTGCCTTGAAATCCCCTGCAAAGGGGATGCAGTGGAGGCGGCTGCACGTACGTATAACACACACTACGCATTCGTGCATGGATCTGGGGAACTGCTAATCCCATTGTCCTGAAACTTGGTATTAATATTATTTAGCTTCAATTACTGACAGATTGTGGCTGTCTGTACAGCTTTGGCCAAAAGTTTTGCATCTCCTAGAATTTTAGGATTGAGACCTAATTACAAAAAAATGATATGTGAACATAATTTAGATCTTTTATTTAACATCATGTAGTCAGAGAAACTACAAAATGATATTGCAAAAGTCTACCGGAAGCCATAATAGTAGTACAGCGTTTCATGTTAGATTTCAAAATGTCAAATTTTTCAATTCAATTTGAACTGGAGAACTGATCATCAGATTGTCAGGAAACTTGTTATTAACATTATTTAGCAGCCATTATTGAGAGTATTAGATTTTGGGGACTTGCGTATTGTCTCTGTCTGTTCTCTGGAGAACTGCTTATTACATTTAAATTGCCCATTTCACTGCTTATTCATATTCTATACTTTATAGGTCTAGAGCTTTATTACAATCAAACCTGTGTTGAATTCCCATGTATATGCCTGTAAAATCGGCAAGCCAAGTAACCAAAGTAATCGCTGGTAACCTACCTAAGACTCCCCTAGCCTGTATAGTCTTAGACTTGCACACTTCATATAACACCTGTTATAAAATAGAGTAACCCGCTACCAGAGCCCACAGTGTGTAGCTCATTGGCTCAGTTTAGGGGAAACAGGTGTCTTGTGCAGTGCTGAAGGTTTGTGATTTGCACCACTGTAGAAAATCTTTTGCGTCTCGCACTTCATGCACACATCTGCAGGCACGATGCCTGGAGTGCGGAGTTGTGTTTTTTCAGTGGTGGTTTTCTGGAAGTGTATCCTTTGCAAGGGTCACCAGTCTTCTAATCTGTTGTGTTCTATACTCTCCAGCCACAAAAGGGGAAGCTGACGCCCAGTCCAGTGGAGTTCTCTATCACTCCAGACACCCTGCAGAACGTGCGAGAGGTGAGTCTGACAACAGAATCACTCGGAACAGAGCATCCTTCTAAAACAGAGCAATACCAGAGTCACAATCCTGGAACCTGTGAAGCATGTACGACACAGTGCAGTGCTTGCTAGTAGTTATCCTGGTGGAACTTGCAGTTTCTACATGTATTGCACGAATAATCAAACATACTATTTTTTTTTTTTTTTTTAAATTTTTTTTTTTTTAAATTCAGTCGTCGCCAATTATTTTACCCCGGTTTTCACCCCAGTTTTCACCCCAGTTTAGCATGCCCAATTAGTATCTGTATCCCCGGCTCACCGCTCGCAACCCCCCCGCCGACTCGGGAAACGGAGGCTGGAACACGCGTCCTCCGAAACGTGCTCCTTCCAAGCCGTCATTTTTCGCACTGCAGATCCACAGCAATGCCACCAGACCTATAGTGCCGGAGGACAACACAGATCTGGCGGCTCCGCTGCAGAGCCACAGGCGCCCTATCGGCCACAGGGGTCGCTGATGCGCGGTGAGCCGTGGATTCCCCTGCCGACCTAAGCCCTCCCTACCCGGGCAGCGCTCAGCCAATTGTGCGCCGCCCCCTAGGAACTCTCGGTCACGGTCAGCTGTGACATAGCCTGGACTCGAACCTGCGATCTCCAGGCTATAGGGCACATCCTGCGAGGAGCGCCTTTACTGGATGCGCCACTCGGGAGCCCCAAACATACAATTTAAACGTGTGCAGAGTGCGCTTCCTTTATAGCAGTCTGCTTACTGGAGCTAATTCAGGACAGGCTGTTTGAAAAATAATTAGTGCGGGGAGGGTGTTATATGCAAGCCCAAACTGGCTGTTGTCTAACAGTTTGGAAGAACGCCTTGACAAGTGTCTAAGTGGTGCAGTTTATATTTAGCGCTACAGTGTTATCCGGATGGATCATTATTAGTTGAAAAGTGCACTTGTGAATTGGTTTGCTGTTTGCAGCCTCTGCTGGGCACCTGTAGCGCTGGCTATGCAGGAGAGCTGCAGACTCTGATATGCTTTATAGCGTGGGCTGTGTGGGTACACAGGGGCCCCTGCGGCTAGCCGAGAGTGAGTGACAGCCTTGTTGAGAAGACGAGCAGGTCCTGTCTGAAGTGTGAATTAAACCCTCATAGGGAGAAGCACCAGCCTGCTGCTTCTTCAGTCTTGTTTACTAAGCGTTTTGCGTGTGGGGGCTGGAGGAAGTGAAAACATGCCTCACCATGTAACTGTTGATTTGTGGCCATCCTCTGACATCCCAAAAACCCCACAATGATGAGCATATATTAAATAAGCCATCGTATTTTTTTGTTTAGTTTTTTTTTTTACATTTGATCTTTCCTTTCCTTCTCTTTTAGAGAAGCTCCCTACCGAAGTTTCTCATTCGGGGTCATCTTCACACGACTACCTGTATCCTCAGCCAGCCCCTGAGTGGAGAGCTGGTGGTGGAGAGCTCAGAAGTGCCGATCAAGAGCATTGAGCTGCAGCTGGTTCGAGTGGAGACCTGCGGTGAGTGGGATTTGCTCTCAAGAAGATTTCTGCTTCAGATTTTGCAAGGACAATCAAGTCTGAATTGTTTAATTCTGGTTTGGTATTGAATTAATAGACATTAAAAACAAAACAAAAAAAAAACTATTTTGTAATAAAATTTCTTTAATAGAAAATACCTATACCACATATTTCTTTAACAGATAATACATTTGTGCTCTAATACAGTAAAGACCCCCTGGATGATATCATTGATGCCCTGTGCACTAAATGGCTTGGTAACAATGATCCATAGCAGTTGTTACCTAGCACTGTCAGGTGTTTAATGGTTAATACAGCTGGCTGTCAAGTAAAGCCTACGCTGTGCACATTCACTGGTAATATTAATGCACCGTGACATTTCATTCAGGGTGCGCGGAGGGCTATGCCAGAGACGCCACCGAGATTCAGAATATCCAGATAGCGGAGGGCGATGTTTGTCATGGCTTTCCTATCCCTATATACATGGTCTTTCCAAGACTGTTCACCTGCCCGACCCTGGAAACCACCAACTTCAAAGTCGGTAAGGGAATGGAGACATACATTTCTTTTCGCTGCTTCTAAGTTGACGCCACAGCAACATGTGTATTTTGGCTTGCGTATTAACAGATCATACAATAATTGTTTACAGTTTTATTGTTATGCTATAATTCATGTTTGAAAGCAGTTGTCACTGGTTTCTAGTAATTGTAGCTTTCAAGGTTTGTTACAAAATAAATATGCTTCTGTATGAAAAAAAACAATTAGCTTTGCTTGATTTTTCATTTCATTGGGGATGTGAAGATTCCTGTTTTTTGTAAAAATAAATAAATAAATACAACCTGTTACTGTATTACTTCCTGGGTCAGACTCCCAGAAAGAGGAAGTATGAAAATTGTGAAAGCAACATTGTGGTGCTTGATTTTATTATTACTTCCTGGGTCAGACAAACCCACATGGTCTACCAGAATGAGGCCCTTTTTCACAGGAAGTGATATGGTTCCAGGAAGAGGAAGTAAAAACATTCTGAAGCTACATTGTGGCACTTCTGAAATCTGCATGTCCCCAATTTAAAGAAAACATTCATGCAATTTGTGACCAATGAATGTTGTTTGTATAAGAAGTTGGTATTACTGATTTGATTATCAATACTTTTTCTAATTCTTGTTTTCTTTCTCCCTCTCCCAGAGTTTGAAGTGAATGTTGTAATTGTTCTCCACGATGACCATCTTATTACAGAGAACTTCCCTCTGAAATTGTGCAGAGTCTGAGGTTTGGTGAAAAAAAAAAGTCGTCTTCAGACAATATTATGCAGCCATGCAGGAAAAATAACTTTTGAGAAGCAGAGAAAACATATTTTATGAAGTTCAAGAAGACCCGGTTGAGCGAAGGACGACGAGTCCTGCTATGGACAATGCACAGAAAATAAAACGCCCCAGAGCACTGCAGAATCACCTGGACCGAAGTAGCAGCCGGACCATTGCTTTGTCTGTTTGGAGCCTTGCAGATTGAACATATTTACTTAGCATTGCAAGGTGTGAAAGGTTAATGCTGTACCCTTTAAATGTATCTACATTGTGAGGCTAACAGTATTAGCAGTGAATAAACCTGACACTTCAGCACTCATACTTGTTCTAGTTATAAACACCCCTGCCCATATTTACTAATTGTGGAAAGACCAAAAACTAGATTTTGATTGTATAAACAGCCAAAATAAAAATAAAACTGCAAGGCATGTTTTCATATTGTAGTTTCAAAAAGTCAATTTTCCATGAACAAGCTGCTGCATTGCTCTTGAGCCATGTACCATGAGAACTCGGGCTGGCTTTGCCACCCCCCCGAACCCCCACTGCTTTTGGGATATCGCTGTCCTTGTTCAAACTGGCTTTGAGAAGGGATTTGCAGAGGGAAAGTGTAAATTAAGACTGCTGGCAGTTTGGAAGAGTTACAACACCTTTTATGAATTAATGAGCAACATAACAAATTCCGCTAAAAACGGATGTATTCATTTGAATTAAATGCAATTTACACCTTGATACTGAACACCAAAATAACCTGGTAGTGAAATCCCAATCACATTACCCAGTCAAGAGTGTTTTAAAGAAGCTGTGTGCAAAGGATTTTTTTAAAACAAATTTTGTAAATAAAATAATAAAAAGTAAAGATGGCATGTTACAATTAAAATATGCAGTCTAATCCAACACAAGCTTAAGGGTCTGTATTGAACCGTAGCATTTTAAAATAACAAATTATTACTGAGGCTCTCACACTTAATGCTGAAAACATTTCATTTAATTGTATAATTTATTGTTTTAAAACCAAGTTAAAACCCTATCCAAGCAAGGCTGGTAAAATGGGGGCTGTGATACTCTGTAACTGATTTATCTAAACCCACTGGTCACTTCAGTAGGCTCTCCCTTGTCTGCATGGGACCCTCTGCCTATTTAAATTAGGTTATCCTGCTGAATACCATCCCGCTTGCACCTAAACGTGGTTTCTGATCAAGTCCACCCCACATGGTGATTGACTGGACAGGGACCTTTATTAAAACAGTTCCTGCAAATGAGACAGACTTTAGTCATCTTCCTTGTCCAAATCACTGGATCTCAATCCAACTGCGTATCCATAGGATTAACTTGAATATGGCATTGCTGTGCCACAGACTTCAGGCTGTCACTTTGGCAAAATGCTGGCCAACCCAATATTAAATCCCAATAAAAATGAACAGGGACTGTACAACACTGCAATAGAAAGTTGACACTGCAGCTCTTTTATAAGATTTTTTTTTTTTTTACAAAGCATTTTAAAAAAAAATAAAGGTTAATTTATAAAAATGATAAGAAAGGTTGGCATGTGTGTGTGGCTTTTCAAAGATCTTCACTTTGTAGAGTTGGGGTGAGGATACAGTCATGCATTGCTCTCCTCAATACCACTCTGCTGGAAGCAGCTTGAAGAATATTACAAACTGAGTGAACAAAACAGCTATACAAAGTGCAGTGTCCATGCAAAATGAGCTTTATTGTGATTAATGAATAGAAATAAGGTGATAGGTAGAAAAAAAAATAGAAAAAAGAAAACCTAACTAACAATAAATGATCCAAAAATTAAATGTTGCCCAAAGAAAATGTCCAGAAAAAATATGAGGCTTCATTCTTAATCCCCCTTTACTGAAGGGTACCATCATCACAATCTTCCCTTCACTTAATTCAACCATTTTACATTAGGAGAACTCAATTGCACGTCAATAAAATCTAAGTATTTTGCTAAATGTATAACAGTTGCAGTTAATATCCACTGCCTGCAAAACCGCTTGAATTTTAAGGCAAAGCTTTCTGCGTTTGATACAGAAATCAAATTCACGCCACCAAGGTAAAATGTTTCTCAAACGTGATAAAGGATTTCTAGCTAGCAATGATTAGAACTTTGCATTTTAAATTTGTGGGGGGATAAAAACACTTGATCACTGGAGGTGAATATAAACAGTTACAATACCAGTAATCATCCTCCACCAAAAGCATAAAAAATATAAACAGACTAAAGCTAAGGAAACAAAAGCAGAGTTTCCAGTCAGAGTCACCCATCTGATCGCACCAGACTCTCCCAATTGTGCGATTATTCACTTGTAAGCCAACAGGTATCCAGTGTTGATCAGTGGATCACAAAACCTGTCTGGTCCTGCTTGCATCATTACACAAAGCAGCAGGCCTGAAAACCTTTTTTTACTGAACCCTGGGCCCTAGTCACACAAGCCTTTTAGTAATAATAATAATAATAATAATAATAATAATAATAATAAAGGTATGTTCTGATTGACGTTTTATATAGGCTGCTGTTTGGCATTTTTGAACTTTATTTAAAAACAGACTTTAGAAAATAGCATTGGAATAACTATAGAGGCAACTAAAAACAGGTGAATAGTTACCAAAATTTACCACAGGCTTCCCCGATTACTTAACTACAGAATTAAAAGTGTATGGTCTGATAACGTTAATTGGTTGATAAATTCTAGTTCACATATAAAACTATCCAACTCTAAATGAAGTTCAATACTGCCATAAGGTTTCAAGGGATTGCTGCAGTACAGCAGCTCATGCCCAAAATACATTTTTTTCCTTCCCATCCCTGTCATGCTAATAAACTGCAAAACCCTTGCTTCATACTGACCACCACCATCAGTGATAACAGGCTTTAGGGTATAAAAGCAAAAATTTTAAAAATCACCCAGATGAATATATTTCGTTCCCCGATTTAAGAATGCTTCTTCTGAGCGGAGAAACTCGTTCCACAGCTTCACGAGGAGGAGGACGCAGAGGCGTTGACCAGTCGGCGTCTCCCAGGGAGGACGGGGAAGTCTTCTGGGAGGAGGGCATGAACTCGGCATGTAGGACAGGTGCTCTGCTCCTTCAGCCAGGCCTTGATACACTGCAGAGAAAGACAACGGCAGCACTTGTGGGCCAGGGTTTGGACTCAAGAGGATCATTTAGGATTGAACAGCAGGCCTGAACTTCAATACAGTAGTACTGCAGTTAATCCTTACCTCTCCATGAAAGCTGTGTCTGCACTCGAGAACGCAAAGGTCTTCCGGAGACATTTCTTCATGACAAATAATACATGGATCCTCAGCATACAACTGTGAAGAACAGTGGGGAGGGGGGGGGGGTTAAGTACAGGTCACCAAGAGGACATCTTTAGAATTGAGGTGCTGCAACAGCTGGATCATATTCTTGTTACAAATGCCCATGCAAAAGTATTGTCAAATTCAGGCAAGCTGTTGTAAAGATATGGCCTTCATTGCTCCAACCATCAGTGGCATTCATATCCCCTACCAAGGACCCACCACTACAATATAACTTCGTGAAGTTTGTCATGAAAAAGTACTATTACCAACTGCCGCAGCATGTACAATATGCACATGAACAGTGAATCGTTAATCTAAAAAAAGTGGTACTCAAGACATGCTTGAAAAGCTCAGCCATGCATTTCACTGTTGCCTTCAAAATCATTCTATATGGATTAGCTCATTACAACCGTCCATGCAAAGTGAAATCAAATGCTTGTGCAACCACATCTCACACAGTATGTCAACACAACCTAAACCTGGCCCTAAAGAACATGCGCCCAGAATTGTATACCAGGTTTAGTCAAAATTGGGTGCCTTACTGGCCACATTTCAGAAACATTGCCAAGTTCAAAGCGTTTTAAAAATAGTGCTTACTGCTTTGTTTTTCTGCCACTGCGATTTGCTCTGCGATGCTACAAGTCTCCACGCATGTGCTGGGGGCGGTGTGTTCGAGCCCCTCTTTGGAGCTGGAGAAGTAGATTTGGAAGGAGGCTTTGTTGGTGTAGTGCGAGACACATTGTCATGTTGGATCTGTTCCTAAATACAAAATAGAAAATGAAGCTCAGTTATATGCATCATGCATATTCCCTGCACATTCATACCCCTGCACGGTTCTTAAATTCAGAATTAAAGCCATCGGTAACAAGAAAAAGTAGATTACGACCTAAATCCGTCGAGTTTCATTAAAACTGAATGTGACATATGCCTGTCTCCGCTATAATAATTGATCCATAAGCATTTCCAGGTTTTAGCAGGCATGGTGACATTTCTCAAGAGAATTCTTACTCGAGTGTTGTCTTGATGGTCCAAGATGCGTTGAGCCACCCTGTTGATGATTTCTTCGTAGGACAACGTATTAAGACTTCCTCCATTTCCAGTACGAATGTCCTTAATGAAAACTGTCAGGGTAGACCTACATTTAAAAGAAAGAGTATTTATTTGTACAAAGAACCACCTTTAACCCTTTGCAGTCCATTTATTAAGTGCACGTCAGGCGCGTCAAGTCCAATTTATTTTCACATGCGCAGTTAATTTTAGACGCAGTGTTTAAAAGTATTTTTTTTTCACAGTCAAACGGGTTTAAAAGGCTCTACATATCAACAAAGCACTCACTAGGCATCTCCAGCCCCACCCTTTTGTTCGCTATCGCTTTCACATATGCTAATAAATAAATAAATAAATAAATAAATAAATAAATAAATAAATAATAATAGTCGTACATACCGATCGATCATCTCCTGATCACTCGTTTTAATCACCAAACTCCTCAATAATGCAATCCAAGTCATTATTTTATTACTATAACATCTCAAAAAAGCTCTGCAAATGTCCACGATAGTTTCTGAGCGCTGATACAGTACCATTCAGCTTGTTTCCTTATGACCACCCCTATGTAATGCCAGGGGCATTATGAGATACGCCTTTTTATTTTTTTATTTATTTATTTTTTTTAACGGCTTGTCTCGGCTCCTGTCGCTCCCACTCCGCCATTGAATGGCTTTCTCGGCTTTTTCCGGAGAAAAAAAGATTAGAAACCTGTTTTTTGCGTTTTCTTTGATGATGTCGGACAGGGTCCGACAATGGACCGGATAGGAATAATTGCAATGTCGGACCAGGTCTGACAATGGACCACAAAGGGTTAAAAGTTCTGGGACACCGAATGTGCCCAACAGCCTTTTAATTTACTTTCTTTACCTGGTATAATGCGGAAACATGGCAATCAGTCGATCAATAATCTTCTCAAAACTGTTCTGCTGCTGTTGTGGAGCGGGTCTTGAACTCTTAACATCAGGCACTGCAGACGTCTGGTTTACTGGGGTACGCTCTTGCCGAGGCTTCCCTTCCATCACCTCGGATGGGACAGGACTGGGGCTGGCTCTGGGGCTGGGGCTGGCTCTGGATGCACGTTTCTGCTCTCCCTGCTGCATGTTCCCAGTGTTCTGATGCCGAACCAGGGAGGACACATGCAGAACTGCTGGGTCATTAATAAAGGGCCTGTTGGACATTACCTGGAGTTGGGAGACACAAATGAATACATTTAAAAAAAAAAAAAAAAAATCCTATTAGCAGCTCTATACTTTAAATGAGCAGGAATATAAAGCCCATCATTCAGGCACAGTCTGCTCAGTCACAGCCAGAAACCGTATCATTACGAGGCATCCGTTAGTCAAGCAGGGAATAGTTTCAATTATCTTGTAATGCAAATATTTACACAAGGGTGAAATGTGTCCAGTTGTCTGCCTATTGTACAGCAGCATACGTCATTACTTCGTATACTGCTCCGATTGTCATAACATTTAAAATGAGACTTGTTTTAAAATTAACTAAAACCACACAGAGCATAGCTTCCAGATGCCAGGAGTGTGTAGACAGAAGTAGTTCATAAATTAAACTACTCTGGCTGTGTCAACACTTACTACACGGTCTCCAGGACGAGGCGTGCTGTTTGAGCCTGAGTGTAACTGTGAGGAGTCCAGCTGGTCTTGGGTTTGCGGTCTGCCTGGGGTGTAATTGACAGGCTGCATGGCTGGTGCAGAGCCTTGCTGAGAGGTAAAGAAAGTGGGGGGTGGCACTGGGAAGTGGGGGTGGAAAGGCACAGTTGACGTCAGAACATGTGGTGCAGGGAAAGGATAAAACGGCATCTGCAAGACAAAGGGATTAAATTGACCTCTCCATTACTTACCACAACTACTTGTGTTAAGAGCAAAAACAATGCAAACCCCAATTTCAATGCAAACGTTGTATTAACAGGGACACAAAATGTGTTCTGGGGCACTGCTATCTCTTTGCTAGGTCTGCCAATACTGCAAATGCTGGCTCCACTCCAGATGAGATTTTTTTTTAAATGTATCTTCATTTCAGAAGTTCAATGACAGACTAACCAGACTAATATAAAAGTTATATCTCATAACAGTAGAGGCTAAGTTTCATATGAAAGGTTGGGGTTCACACATTCACCCCAACAAACCTGAGGGAAGCCCAGAAATGCACACATTATATAAAACGTACATTACAACTGCAAAATATCAGTGGTATTCCAGTTTGCATGGGATATTGCTTTCCTTCGTTAAAGTTTGACAAAAATAAACGGCAAGCTTTGCAAACACAAATTCTAAGATGTGCATGCAAAGCCACCAGAGGGCAGTGTGGTTTAAGGAATATCACCCATAACTATTAAACACACAAGAATCAAAAGGTTTGTCACTGAATATAGGACATTTATTTTAGTGGTTTTAATGAATCGGGTAGATCCCCTGAAAGTATATACAGCACATGTTTATGTCCAAAATTAAACAAATTAACAATAAAAACAAATATGTATCCCTCCCCTCCCAAAAAATGACATATTTTATGCAATTAAAAAACTATTTCAATTTCTACACAGTCTGTGGTAACCCAAGTTCTGGAGCGCACATTACACTGTAGCTGCGTATTAAATGAAGGTACAGGACTCCTACAACTATAAAAACCATTGTATTAATAAACACAGTAAGAGGAATAGCAATACATTGCATTGTACAAAAACAACTGATTTACTCCAGTATACAGGAAGCAAAGCCAGTACTTACAGGTAGAGAAGGGATGGGAGGTGGTTTTGGAACACACACTGGTGCAAGACTGCTTAGTTTTGAACCCTTTTTCACCATATCAATTCTTTCCTCATATTGCGACTGTAAAAAAGAAATAAAAACAAACACTGATGCCAAGATTCATACAGAGTAGCTAGAACTGAAAAACTGAAACTGACAGAGAAGATACGGTTTGCAAGGATCTGGTTATGTTATGATCGAAGAACTGCCTTTTCTTTCTGAGAAAATTGGCATTCAAACCAAAAGTAACACAAAAAGGTGGTGTTGTTCAGTACACATGTGAAGCCGGCGAGGGCAAAGAGCACAAGGTTGAAGGATACAGGGCTTTAGGCAAACTGCTGTACGTCTCTCAAGTATCCAAATACTTGAGGGCATGTACGTAGGGTTAATTAAACCATCCAGTTGTGAAATGGTGAAGCAGAATTACATTTACTTCTAAATAGGACTGGTAGGCCAGTGGTTAAAGAAAAGGACTTGCTACCAGGAGGTTTCTGGTTCAATCCCAGCTCAGCCACTGACTCACTGTATGACCCTGAGCAAGTCACTGAACCTCCTTGTGCTTCATCCTTTGGATGAGATGTAAAACAAACAAGGTCCTAAGTGACTCTGCAGCAGCCGTTGTTGATGCAATAAACTTACTTCTGCAGTTCTTATTTTCTTCTGCATGTCTGAAAGCAATGCTTGCCAGGCATCAATGGCAGGTAGGAACAAAGTTGGAGAGGAGGTTCTGCAAGAAGCAGCAAACTTTAATGTTAACACCAGTAATAGAATTAACTGTATATTTCGGGTTTGCAGACTTGATGTCTACAACCGTCGCTCTGATCTTGGGGAGGGGTTCATATTGTATATTACAAGTTCCTAAAATAAAAAGTATTTACCCAGCTGCCAGTTGTTTCAGGTTCTTTACAGTTACTTCTCCTTTCGAAGCAACTTTGTACAGTAAATACAGGCTGCCACTGCGTTGATTCTCAAGCAAAGTGACCTAAACCAGAGAAAGAAATGGTGTTAGACCATCCTGTTACAGAAGAGTCATTTTATAGTGATTTTACCATCTCTTATTTTAAGAAATAAGCCAAACATGACACCAAACTACATGTGCGTTTGGGATTCAATGACATGAAATAAACATGTATTTAAGTATGTGTTCATAGCACCATGAGAAGCACTGCATTTTGAATACCCTACCTCTGCTGCCCTTGCTCTTTCAACAGCCTTTTTGATTGATTCTTCTTTCTGCGCAAGCAGTTCCTCCAGCTTCATCTTCTCAGCTGCTGATTGGTTGCTGTGAATACAAATTATTAAGATTACTTCTCCGTTTTAAAAACGGTTTCAAATTTTATATAAATCCAATGAAAGAGATCACTCGGAGTACATGACGCAAGACCTGGAAAATGGACCAGTTATGGCATGAAAGCTCCTGGAGACTTGCCTTAATTCAAGGAACTTATTAAAGTGCTTCTCATATTCCTGCTTCTTTTCTTCAATGTTTCTCAAGGATCTAAAGAAGAAAACATTAGGCAATTGACATACTTTTACTACCAAAAACATGTATATAAATAAAATAAATATTATGGTTATTTTTCTATTAGCACCATGAAGCTGCTGTACAAGTATATCTCATCTGGTTTCAAAATCAAACTGGAGCTGCTGCTGGTGGTTCCATGCTTTTGTCTGACTGCAGTTATCTTGCGCAGAATATACATCATTACTACAGTGCATGTTTGTCTGTCACAACCCACCTCTCACTTTGTTTAATTTGGAAAGCAATAGGAGCCAAATGTCTACCCAACCCTGACCGTTTCACAAAGTTCCCATAACGGATTGATTTGGATAGAGGACAGGACTGACTTGATATTCTATGGTTTTCCATCAATCCTTACATGTGGTCTAGTTTACCTGAGTCACCTGCAAGAACCTCTTAGGTTTGTGAAACACGGGCAGTGAAGAACACAAATCTTAATTTCAGAATATGTTGCCATGCTTTGTGTGGCTGCCGGTAACAATACATCTACTAACTAAATAACTGAGAAAGTGGCAATGTCGGTTTTTAATACAATATTAGTTTGACGTCAGTATTTATTAGTTTGCCAGTGGGTGTAACAAGAACAAAGGCAACTCTTCAAATTAGCAGCTTTTCTAAAAGAGATGAACAGTTTATGGTACTTACGTCTCACTGGTTTCATTTAGAGATTTGATTTTATTCTTGAGCGTTTTAAATGATTCCTGGTGTTCTCGCTTTTCCTGTTGGGCCTTCTTCATATCACTTTCTAGTTTCTGCCGAATCAAGTTCAGTTCTGTTTTTGTTATCTGTGTGGGGAAGAAATGAAACTGTACTAAATTTTACATTGATACCACTTTCATACGGCATACTTCTGTATGAAGAATTATGCAACCAAGAAACAAACAAAAAAGCTCCTGCAAGCTCAGTTATAAAACCTCCAATTTTTTTTTTTAAAACACAAGAAAGTGTACAAAAGCGTACCTCTATTTTCTGATTTATTTCCTTCACTTCTCTCTCAAGTGCATTAATCTCTTTGTCGTCGCGCTGTTCGTATTTCTCTTCGACTTCTTTCAGTTGCTCTCGCAGGACTCTGAGCTCCTTTTCATTTCGAATAATGTCCCCCTGAGGAATGAAAATACTCCTTTAATAAGACAACCGGGACCCCCCAATGGAAAGAACAAGAACGCTACTGCAGTGAAAATAAATGTTTGATCATACAAAAATGAATAAATGAACTCTGTATAAACAGGGAACGTTTCCAGTGTTTTCTGGGGACCCCAATGACCCGTTTGATCAGTGCATCTCTGATCAATACAACACATTCACTTACTTGCTGAGTTTCAAAAGGGTTAAAAGGATCGGTATTGACTTCCTGTTCTGTAGTTTCATGATAAACCTACAAAATCAAAAGCAGGAAGTTTAATTGAGAGAAAGATAAATTGGGGTAAATGTACAGAACAGAATTCAGCAAATAAATTAAAGTGGAATTTGCAAGTCTTCACCTGTACACCTATAGCCTTCATAAAAACAGGTTTAGAATCTTTTTTTTTCTTCTTCTTCTTAGAATTCTCAGATTCAGGACCAACTTTGTCATATATGCATGATCCCATAAATGGCTCTGAAGTTGTATCCTTAGCAGTTCCAAAGTAAAATGGTGTATATTGAGCACTAGTTTTCAAGCTGTCTGTCCTTTCAGGATCATACACTCTATTGGAAGTACCAATACTACTTTTACCAGAATTATCAATAACTATATTAGAATTATGAGACATTGTACACTCCAGAGCATCAGATAATTCTGAATGTGTTACTGAAGCGAATGCAGTTTCTAATGGAGAGAAGTGTATTACTCCAAATGGGTCAGTTTCAGGCAAAGCCATTTTCAAAGCAGAAAAAGAATCAGTTGATGAAAATCCATAATCCGAGGGTAGCGGAGTCTGTGTCAGCAACATGTTATTTGGGGTATAAGATAAGAAGTCATTGTGGTTTATAGAGAAGGGTTTAAATTCCTGAGCAGAAGGATTTAGTTGAGCTTTCTGTTGGTTATAGTGCTCCCAGTCATTGCCAGGCACACTGTCTGAGAGTTTATTCCCGCTGTTAATATAGTCACTTGCTGCCCAGGGTGCGTCCACCGCTTGCTCTTTAAGAGAAACAGCATGTTTCATCAGTCCAATCAGATCGTTTATCATGACGAATCTCAACGATTCCAGCAGAAAAGATTTCAGTCCTCCAGCATTCGCTACCATTTCCTTTGTTTCTCCAGGGAAGTTTTCAAATTCTCCCACCAGCAACTGGTTATCAATTTCCATTGGGCCGTGCTCTTCCAGAATTTGAGAAAAATAGCTGTTATGCAAAAAAGGGAAAAAAGGAAATTAGGTTTACTCTGGAATATTTAACAAGCCAGTTTGGAGAGAGAGAGAGAGAGAGAGAGAGAGAGAGAGAGAGAGAGAGAGAGAGAGAGAGAGAGAGAGAGAGAGAGAGAGAGAGAGAGAGAGAGAGAGAGAGAGAGAGAGAGAGAGAGAGAGAGAGAGAGAGAGAGAGAGAGAGAGAGAGAGAGAGAGGAGATCAAAAAAGATATATTTAGTTAAATATTTCAGCCCCTTGTTGATTCATCAGATTATAGTACATTTTGGAATATAATGCATCATCACCTTAATACTATTGTTCGACAAGACAGTAAAAAGGAAAAATAAAAAAAGGAGGAGATGGTAGTTCAGTACATTAGATAGAAGACTTTAAAATGTCGTTTGACTTACTCATACAAACTCTCTCGTGATGGATCTGGGTTATTGTCCAAAATTCTTCTGTAATGGCTGCTGCGAGGAGCTTGGTTATATTGAACTTCAAATTCTGTTACCTGATCACGAAGATGCTCAGGAACCATAAAACGATCTTGAGAGCAGAGAAACCTCCTGCCATCAAAACGACAATCAAAAAAGGTTTCTTCAATTTATGTTTTCATATTTTATGTTTAGACAAAACTTATTTACACTGTCTCATAGGTTGCTTACAGTCCCCAACACTTTAGACAGATTGTCTTCTGTGCTTTTAAAATGGGTGCCATTATTTTCACAAACAATTAAATTCCACAGAAGTTTGTAATTCAAAAGCTTATAGGAGCGGTTTGTATACTACAAATGTCAAGTCAGCATAGTGAAAACTGTAGGTAACACCCAAAAGCATCTGAAATGACCGATAAAATGGACAGCTTCACAAATTTCAGAAAAGTTTTTCCCCAAGATACATGCAGTCTGGGTCGGGACCATGAGATTTTTCTGTAACCCTTAGCGGTCCATTTATTCAGCACGTCTCAGACGCGTCAGGTCCAATTTATTTTCAAACGCGCAGTTTATTTTAGGACGTGCTGTTTAAAAGTATTTTTCACAGTAAAACAGGTTTAAAAGGCACTGTATATCAACAGGACACTCAGTACTGCATTTCCAGGCCCGCCCCACCCCTTGTTCACTATTTTTCACATACCTCTTCATAGTAGTGCATACCGATAAATCATCTCCTGATCACTCGCTTTATCACTAAACTCCTCAATAATGCGATCCAAGTCATTTTATTACTATAACATCTAAAAAAAAAAAAGCTCTGCAAATGTCTGTGATATTCTTTGAGCGCTGGATGCAGAAGCAGCTATCTTGTTTGTTTATGTCAGTGTTATCTATGTAGTGCCGGGGCTATCTGTATTCATGAGATACGCCCCCTTTTATTCTTTTTTTTTTTGGCTTCTCTCGGCTCCCATCAGTCTCACTCGGCCATTGAATAGTTTTCTCGGCTTTTTTCCAGAGAAAACACGCCTAGAGACCTGTTTTTTTCGTCTTTTCGATGATGTCGCATAGGGTCCGACATTGGACCGGAAAGGGTTAATACATGCAGAAGAGCAGAGACCCCACAATATAAACCTATGGGGGTCTACCTTATACTTACAGAGTGTCTTCTTCAGTGAAAATATCATCCTCATCTTCCTCTCTGTGCGTCCCACCAACCGTTCCAGACAGAATATAAACAGACTGGAGGAAGAAGAAATAAATAAATACATAAAAAACATGGTAAATGATGCAAACTAAAAATCACACAGAAATGTGTTTTGAAGAGTCTGACAACTTACCTTTGATTCTTTCAGCTTCTTTTTTCGATTCCTGTTTTTACCCTGAATACCTTTATTCTGAACAGACAAAATAAATTATTTTTAGATGAAGGAATAGTTGTCAAAAAATCTAAATCAATAGGGGGGGGCGGACTTGTGCCGATTGTGTCCGTCCATCTGTCTTCTACATGGTGAACATGGTAGCTGCCTTCATTTTGCACGACTTGTCACCAAACTTTTGTAATGCACTCCTAGCCTCAGACATTTTTTAATTCTGATACATTTTGGCAATAATCTGAGACTTGATTGTACACAAATATTTGTAACCTTTCAGGTATGAGGACCGTGTTTGTGCCTGCACTGCTTTTGTGACCGATTGAAAATTTGCCCTAGTTTTTCTTGCAACCTACTCGCCTATCAGGAGGAATTAACTACAACCAATTCCATCAGAGGCTCTTTTTTAAGCAACTAAACCACAGAGACGTGGCCCAGGCTGGCTAGATTACGCAACAGCCAATGCACTGAGATTCAAACCAGCTTGCTGTCCTTCATAGCTAGGCTTGCTACTATTTGATTTCAATTTTTATGCCATTGAGAAACATCTCATTTAGCAAAACCCCTTTAGCATATTCAACATGCAACAAAACCATGGTTACCAACATTCTAACTGAAATAACGTTTAGTCACAGCAGAGCTTTACCTCAAAGAAAGATCTAAAAAAAAAAATGTAGAAAACGCAGCATATAAAAGTGCATTACACAGACCTTTATAGCACTAATTTACGAGTAAAAATAAAAGCTGGACTCGCTGGAAGGCAAGGCAGACAGGCCCGCTTCATCCTGCAGGGGAGACTTCAGTCGATCAGGGTATTGTGCACAATACTCATTAAGGGTTTTCCTCTTGCACCCCATTTTCAAATCAAACTAGTAACTGTCACCGTATACCTACACCTTAAGCTGTTAATTTCAAAGTAGGCGCTCTGAACGACAGACGCTGTAGCTGGCAAATGAAAGTGCACAGTCGGTACAGGTCTTGATGATTGACAGTCATTTAAACAAATGAGCATTCTAGCGCTGCTTCAGGTCAACGAGGTCTGTTATAACAGAATGAAATGACCGACAGTGAAACTACAGTAGTTTACTAAGGGACCACTGGCCATTCAGAGCTGAACAGAGACAGGACAGACAGCAAGTATAAAACTACAGATTTCTAAATTATTATTTTTGGTAAGAAAATAAAAAAAGAAGAGTGGTTTTACCGACATTTGTCCTATGTAAAATGTATTTCAGTCAAACTCATTTTTAGGAAATTCGACGTTTAACAAACTAAATCGATTAAAATCGAAAAGTAGCAAGCCTAATTACAGCTCAACCTGCTCTCTGTATGGAAGTGCATTTACTGCTTTTTTTCCCTTTTTCTTTGGGCGAGCCACTGGGGAGCCTTAAATACACAAATGTGGTAGAGTCCATACTTACAGATATATCTTCGTTATCTTGCTTTTTTAACACAGTACAGGAGGCATCTGTAAAATAAAACGGATAAAACAAACAAATAAACTTCAAGTGGACAAATAACTACCAAATGTCCTAAATGTTAAATGTTAAAAGGTTCTTCAAACCTCAGAATCACAATATCCATCTCCAGCTGAGAGAACTTTCATTAGTTCGAGTTATGCACAGAAAAATAGTGTGCGTCAACCGACATACAATACAATTCCATACGTCAACTGTTCAAACACTCACCCATTACTTCAAAATATTCATTGAGAATGTGTTTGAGGGAGGGGAACATTTCCACGTTGTTTTCAAGGGACCAAATAAAGAGACGCATTTCCTGTTGAGGGGCCTGCTTTATATAATCCACAAGAGCACAGGTGCCAGAGTTCAAAAACACCGGCTTAGTTCCAAATTTTTCTGTCAAAAATTCCATAAAGGGATAGAAATCCAAAAGTGGACTGAGGTCATGCTCTTCTAGATTGTCCGAGTACCGGGTAATGAATGCCTCTGCTGCTTTCAAACCTGTCAAAGGGAAAATGGAAAGTATTAACACCTTTTTTTTTCTTTTCTTACTGGCATTTAAAAGTGGAAAAAAAAAACACACACAGAAACTGAATTCAGAATGCAACACACAACACAGGGATCTATGAGTGTCTGGTGCGGAGCTTCTAAAAATGCTGTAAAGTCACCCATCACAAAACAGATTAAAAAAAGTCTGTATTTACCTGCATTATTAAGCCTTTGTGTCCAGTCTTGCAGCTTCGGGCTGATGTCTTCACATTTGCTTAGTGCTTCAATGAACACTCTTGTTAATACCCTGTTCTTTCTCTGCCCCAGTAAATCCACAAGGTCTCTCATATCTACAGGCTGCTCTGCATTATTTATGGAGAATGTGTTTTTCTCCTTGTCCCCTGCAGTCCAAGGCTCCAGATACTTCTTCATGTTAGAGATGTCCTGTACCCCCTCTTTCAAAAGTTCTTTGTTCTCAATAATCTGCTGCAGGATGCGATCCCCGTAGATCATCCAGGTCTGCTGAACAGCTGCAAAGTTCAAGAGCAGTTCAATCTTTGTACACAAGGAGTGTTAACAGGCACTTCGTTCGTTCAGTCAGAATTATTAAATACCCTCTGCAGTGGACTGTGGAAAATGATAACTTATAATTAATAGAACTTAACTGGGAGAGTCATTTTATAAAACAGCTATATACAAAATGTGAAACTAGTAACTCAGTTTAGACTTATCATCCAGAAACCAGAAAAAGTTATACGATACAATATGGCAGCCAAATTAGGTCACAGTCAAAAGTGAAGGGCACTGTGTCAATTTACCTAAGGGGTTCCACAACACTGCAAAATACAAAGTCCGGGTGTGCGTCAGAGTTGAAGCAGCAGCGTTTACAAAAACAAGTGAGAGAGGCCTAACCTTTATCAAGAGAATCTGCCTTAGAACAGTCACTTCCTGTCTTTGATTCATGGCTTAGTTTCAGTGTAATGGCTTCCATCGCCTCTTTTCTTCGTTGCTTTCGTCTTAATTTGCGATCTTCTTTAGATTTCAGTTTCTTAATGCTGGAGGAAAGAAAGTTCAGTTGCATACAACGTCAAAATTGTAACAATTTGTTACAAACTGGGCTGGCCTGAAGGTGTGTTCAATCACTATAGTGAGCATGATTAGCTTATTAGGCATATCTTGTGCACGCTACATTTAAAACTATGTTTCAATTTAATAAACAGTTGGAACAATGTAATCTCTGACCAGATTCTTAAGAGTACTTAATATATTTGTGTACATATACACATGTAGTGGAATGGACCTTCGTGGTGAATTTTTATGTGTGCCAAACAATTGTCATTAAATGTATTAAAGTTTATTCTAGTATCTCTTTCAGTATTAGAACTATTGAATGTTTCATAGTTATAGATGATCAACATACCTTGTACATTTCTGTTTGACAGTCAGCTTTGGTGTTGCATTGACTTTCTGAATATTAGTTTCTAACTGGAAAAATAGAACAGGAGTAGAAACCATGAATGAACAATTCACAAAAGCAGTGAATTTGAAATAAACATAAGCAGAGGCTCTTCGTTATTACTACTATGTACAACTGCATAAGCATAACCAAGTATTAAAAAGCAAAAACATTTTCTCTGGATATGCCTTACCTCACATTTGAGTAATCCTGTTGAACCATAGATTATAATTTTTGAAATTTTACCACTACAGTCAGGAGTAAAACATGCTTCCCGCAGAAAATCCTGTAGAAGAAAAATAAATAAATCATGAAAAATACAAATAATGAACAGAGACTCAGTAGTAAATGAGAGAGAGATCGAGAGAGAGAGGTGTCAATTAAAAGTATGCAATATGTACAGTTCATCTTACGTGTTTATTGTATACCAGTTGCATTTTACAAAGATTAATGCTTTCTTCCTTACGATCATAATTAGTGCCTCGGAATTGCTCTTACCTTATCATTTTTATCATTGAATACTGCTGCTTTTATCTTTTTCCAACAGCTGATGTGATACTCTACACAACACCTCTGGCAACACTGCACTCGAATAAACCCCTGCAAAATGAATGAAACCACTTCAGTTTGTTGCAATACAAATCCTACTGCAGATGAAAAAACAGGACAAATTTCTCATACAATTACCTCACCAAATATGAAATTTTTAAGAACACACAAAATATGTTTGTCCAAGCAGTATCTAGAAGTCTGTACTTTGCCTTTTTGCATTTCAAAGAATATGAAGTTATTAAATGAAAATCACGTGCAGTACACAATGCCTGCTACACACTGGTTTTCTGTTGGTGTAAAAGTTAATGGACACAAGAAACCAACCAAATAAATGGGATAAAACTTTAGGATAATTAAGAGAACAAACTTGGCCACTCAAATCTATCACCTTCGACCATTTAACAATGACCAAACAAACGATCAGCTGCTCAGATTTTTTATTTTCAGCTGGTGGGCTCTGGTCAAGAGGTATGAACTAAAACACGTCCAGTTCAGGGTGTCGCTTGTAATCCCAAATTCTCTCAAGGCCAAACAGGGCTTCTCACACACACACCTCTTTCAGGGTCAATTTAGAGCGGATTCACAGTTATGAGAAGTCTTGTTATCAATGAGGAGACAATCATTTAAAATTCTAGACTGTTCAAAGTTCATAAAGCGTGTTTGTTCAACATGAGCGAATAACTCAATACTGGGAATCTCTTCTTAGAAAGATGGTATTTATTAAGCATGAAACAAAATAAGTTTGAAAATCACACAAAACAGTTACACAATGTCACATTAAAAGCATTACAATAAGAACTAAGGTTTAAAACAACAATTTACCAAATAAATATTAGTACATACTGACACTACAAGGGGTCACACAATACCTGAATAGATATTTAAGAGTACTGTTACGTAGCCTGGAAAGCAGTCACTTCAACGTTCTGTTACCTGTGTTTCTCTGAGTGTCAGGGCCCCCGACCTTGATGGATAAATACTGAGAGCTAAGGGTGCAGTCTTGTAGTTTATTTGAATCTGAGTGAGCAGGTATCAGAGGAGCGGGTATCCAATCAGAAGTCAGGGCAAGGAGCTAAATGTTTACAGTCGGCCTTTATACTTTTCAAACAAAGAAATTATTTGAATTTCCTGCTGCATGCTCCGACTGGCTATTTTATGGCTGAATGGGCTCGAAACCTTGATTGATCGCTCACGCCCTTCCTCTGTCTGATTAGTTCATTATCATAATCTGGAAAGGGGAAACTTAAAACTTGCATAACCTTTGGTAAATAATTCTGATTTTATTCTGAATTCCTGTTTTTACCATAAGAAATTATATTTCTTTAGATACCAAATATGTCGGGTTGCGACTTTCATTAGACATTGCAAACAGTTTAATTCTCTTAGGGATTTATTACCTGGGTTATTCTATACTTGTTAGGCAATTTAAGAATAAAAACACTTGCATCGTGTACTCATAGTGGTATTAAATCAATATGATGTGATATTTGTCTTAAATCTCCAAATCTTTAAGCTATTTAAAGTGGTCATTTTTCTCTCTTTCAGACTCTTATGTTAAACCACCTTTCTCTCACTTGACTGGGTAATTAAATCGCGTAGACAGGTTTGATTAGCCTTTTGTTTCCTGAGTGCCTGATGCATTCAAGGTGTTAGCTTGATCGTTATCGCTAGGCAAAGCTACACAAATTAGATTAAAGTTCATTCAATGTAGATTCCTGTTAATATACAATATCCACGACATTGACAATATATTTGTGATGACAATGTCTATATAACCTATAATAGAATGTCATACACCACCGCGCAACAGTAAGGAATCAATGAAGGATGAAAAGCATGTTGCAAAAGTGAGTTTTGCTTGCATAACCCTGCGTTTACTCTTACAAAAGGCAGGGGACAGCTCATCTGGAGACTCATTCAACTCTCCTTATCGGATCTGAAGGCATTCAGATTCTCAAGTGTTCTTTTTTTTGGCTGTATCGGCCAGTAAGCTAAAGGCTTCCTTGAAAAGAACAATGTTTTCAGTTGTATTTCTTAAAGATAGTTGGGTGTTAATAGGTTTCATTTACTTCCATCCCTGTTTCTTCACAATGCAACTGGATTAGATGCAATTACTCAAATTTTGCTAATTTTCTGCTGTTGTGCCTTGTCTATATCGCAGCCAAGACACACATTTTAAATTATCTCCCAGCTTGAAATGCAGCAGTCTGGCAAGTGGTCAATTTATGCAACGTCTAATTTCTTCAGTGATCAATGCATATACTTACTAGAAATACAAAAGGCATTTTTAGTAGTCCAGTAGGTTTAGTAACTGGGGATTAAGTTTACCTTAAAATCGAGATCCGTGAAGAAGATCTGGATTTTGGAATTCACTTGGCATTGCTGATAGCGGCAAACTGCGTCCGGTTTTGGAGGGAACGTGCACAGTTCAATGCACACCTCCACGAGGCGCTGCAGAGAGAAAAGGAGACACCAGTTGCTACAATGCAACAAGAATAGCAACTCTTATGTTTCTTATTTCCAGTAAGCTGCAGAGTTTTTACAACAATCAATCCAGGGAATTTCTCTCCCCCTCATCCTCCACCCCGCTTTCTTTTTCACATTGTGCCAGCAACAACAGCTTGATATGCCATAGGTACACCTTCCACTGAATCCAGTTAGGTGTGAATTGGCACAAAAACATTAAGGTCTCTTCAAAGCTTCGGGTTTTCTCTGAAAGTGTTAGAGTGGTGTTTTGCATACTGCTGCTTCAGGATTTAAAAAGGACAGGTAACTGAATATAAAAGAAACCAATTGATTTTAGAAAAGTTCTTTGGAAGAAATTGACTGCTTCTGCTGCTGGGTGTGTCATTAAAGCCTTGAGCAAGGACTTTGCTTTGTGTGCGTTTTAAATCTGCCTGCGATCTGAAAACATCCTTACCTTTAAATGTTCAATCCGATCATCCATAATATGCTTTGCTGGGGGGCAAGTCAATATGGCAGGTGTAGTTTGCAAATTTGCCAGGGCAAGAGATTTTTTGAACTGATCCAGAGCTTCTGAAAACCTGATAAAAAAAAAAAAAAAGGAAGACCGTAATAAGGGTTCATCGTGTACCAAGGGGTCGTGTTACTTTCTTTACATGATGTATTGTAAGAGAAGTATGGATTGTTTATCGTGATACAACACCAAAAGAACAGCTCACTGTAGATCTCCAAGTGGTTCTTGAATGAAGAGTAAGTGTTTTATGGCTGGTATGGATACATACTCTCCCTGTCTCATTAAAGTAGTCTTTCAACAAAAACGTCCATCATTTAATAGCCACTATGATCTTATTATGCATCATACAAGCAGCCAGTCACGACAAATCGATGTACCGTGATACATATGGTATCGCGACCTGAATATCGTGAATATAGTGTATTGTTACACTGCTAATTATTAATGACAATACAGGATACAATATACACCCCAAATCACAGAAGACGTTTGAACAAGGACATGAATAAAAAGATCACTGGACATTTACAGACTGTACCTCAATTCAGTATGGCAGATTTGTTGTACTGGACATGCTTGGGATAGAGATAAATTGTTCAAGAAATGAAATCATGAAATACACCAACCTGTTTTCTTTCAAGTACACCTTCCCTAATCCATAGTAAGCCAGACTCTGAAGGAGACCGTCTTTAGGAAAATTGTTTTTTACTTTGTTAAAATGATTTTTAGCTGCTGCCAAATCCTGAAATTAAAAAAGAAAAGTATGTGTATATATATATTATTATTATTATTTATTTCTTAGCAGATGCCCTTATCCAGGTCGACTTACAATTGTTACAAGATATCACATTCTTTTTATATACAATTACATTATTTTTTTACACATTATTTTTACGTACAATTACCCATTTATACAGTTGTTGTTTTTTTTTTTTTTTTTTTAATGGAGCAATCTAGGTAAAAGTACCTTGCTCAAGGGTACAGCAGCAGTGTCGTGTCGTGTAGGTCCAAAGAGACCCTGAATAAAATTCTGGGTGGATTTGATGAACCTGTATCCCACATGGGATAAACCACAGCTGGATTTCATTACAGCATTAGTAAACCCCCCCTGGATTGCATTAAGCACCTATGCCAGAGAAGTCCAGCTGTGGCTTATCCTGGCTGGGTTGATCCCTAAATCAACCAACTTACAGGTTTGAATTAGTGTGTTGAAGTTATGGATACATTTTAAACACGAGTATTGCGTATATACAGTATAATGGTGTGAATGAGTACAGCGGCAGTGTATACCACCTAATTCACTGTTCATGCAGTTCACAAATAGTTACATGTTTTGTCTCTTTGCTCTCTGCTTAATTTATGTAAATCAAAATACTATCCCTCTGCTGTATAGTAGTGTAGCATAGGTTCTGCGTGTATTACAACACGTACTAAGTGCAGTACTCTCGTTTAGGCAAGGTTCTTAGTATTAAATGGAAGAAGTTCACAATCCTTCTTTACAATAATTTCTGTAAAGATAAATTTAACTTACTATATCAAATGGAGTAATGGATGGTTCAGCAAAATACTGAATATGGCAAAGTCTTACCTCGGGTTGTCCAACTTCCCACAAGGCACTGGCATAATCCATAGTATAGAGATTGAGTTTCTAAAAAAAAAAAAATAGATATACTTTACATTAATACAGTGCAGATTTCAGTAAATGCAGTAGGTGGCATTTGAGATTGAATGCAGATGATGCGTAAAAAAAAAAACTAAGCTATTGTTAACTAGTCGATCATAAAAACTAGGTATTGAAATAATGACAAACATGTTATTTGCTTACAACAAAAACTTGAGAAAAAAAAGCTAGATGTGATGGCTTAACTTTATGATCGTGGAAGTTTATTTCCCTCAGCCATTTACTTCTTATTTCAACTACATCTCAAAACACTTATTTTTAAAATTAGGAAACTTGAGGAAGAAGTTTAATCATACAGTAATAAACACACTACAAACTCGTCTTCTAAAGAGAGAACAGATCTGCATAGAAACCTTACAGTTATGACTAGTTTGTGATTGAACTGACCTTTGAGTCCTCAAAAAAAATCCATTGTTTAAGAATTTTAAAATAACCATCATTGCATAGTTTGACTGAATACGGTAAACTTAAACACTTTAAAATTGGAATAAAGCCAAAAAGCAGCCCAATGCCCATAGTTTCCAAAACGCTTAAATCCGAAAGACAAAACCACGCCGAGCACTCTATCGAGCTCTGCAACGCAACAAACACCAAATATTTTGCATGTATGTTTTTCACACACCAGTATCTGTTTAATTTTTGATAAAACACTTAAAACGAAACAATTGGAGGCGCATAACATGCATACATACATGTTAGTTTGCGCCGTCCTTTAGTTGGTTTATCTCGGTTTAATTCGTTGCAGGCTTCGTTTATTTTCCGGTCCGGCTGCGCTTCAGCACAATGTTGTAAACTCAGGGCGTCTGCTCGAATTCCAGGACTCCACGCACTTGCCAAATATGGTAACTACCGGTTTTTGTAACAAGATCGCTGATAGGATGTTGCGCGACCAAAAAATTATACAGGGTTTCTGATTGGAAGCCATACAAAAAAAAGCAGGGACTTGGATTAAATATTTTTGAAAAATTTAAAGTCCGTTTGCAATCTACAATATACTGTGTGACCCACGCAATAACAACTTTTTTTTTCTCCCTAACCACGTCTTATGTCATATACGTTTTGTCAAACTAATTCATTGTCACGTTGAGAAGAAATGGTCCCTTTTAACGCGAGGGGCGGGTCACACTAGATAAGAATGCCTCGTCCCCCCAGCCTCCCAGACAAGTCTGGACATAAATCTTTTTCCTGCATTATCTCCATCAGTTACTGCTTTTTTTTTTTTTTTGGTAATGGAAATCAATTACAACTAGATGAATATACAGGAACTCTGAATGTGCATAACTATTTAGTGCAACTTTATGGACTGGCAAACATAGTTTGATATTTTGAGTTAACTTTTAGTACTCTAGGTGTTGCCAACCTTCTAGTGGGACATGAGGTTAGTGTTTTTGTTTGTTTGTTTTTTCCCATATCAACTGCAACTCTGTAATACCCTTTGTTTATTACATTACAAGTTTTGCAACATTTCTCTCTTAAATAATTAAAATAAAAACCTTCAAACTAGTGATTTGGTGTCAAATGCAGCAATATGCAAACACAATTTAAAAACATTGGTTTATGACAACAGGTTCAATAACAGCTTCAAAAGAGAGAGATTAATAGAATATATCAACCATTAAAATCAATGGCAAGGTTAACAATAATCTTTGACTACCAAATGTTACTTTGTAGCTGGTTTCACATACCAGGATTAGCATTAATCCTGTACTACCTTAGCATACATAATGCAGCCCAAGGCTAGTGTTAAACCAGGGTCTGTGAAACTAGCTGTAGGTAAAGTAGTGCAAGGTTAGCGTTGATCAGGGTCTGTGAAACCAGCCGTTAAGTTTAAAGCACAATCCTACCTTTAGCGAGGTCAAATCTAGTAAATCAAGTGCTTTTACAAAAGCTTGTTCAGCTTTGCGAAAGTTACGCTCTTCCAGGGCTTTGTCCGAGTCAAGAATGAGAGAATTCACATCTCCGAGACCCGAGCCTGCTGAAGTCTGCAGGAGGAAAAACACACATAAAACATTTCTGTGACATCACCCTTTGAACTTTTGATTGTCGTTGATTATAGAATCTACAGTTAGTGTTTCAAATCCATAGAAAACTGTGGAATCATTAACGAAACCACAGTGAGTTAAAATATTATTATTATTTGTTTATTTAGCAGACGCCTTTATCCAAGGCGACTTACAGAGACTAGGGTGTGTGAACTATGCATCAGCTGCAGAGTCACTTACAACAACGTCTCACCCAAAAGACAGAGCACAAGGAGGTTAAGTGACTTGCTCAGGGTCACACAATGAGTCAGTGGCTGAGGTGGGATTTGAACCGGGGACCTCCTGGTTAGAAGCCCTTTTCTTTAACCACTTTAACAGAAATGTGAATACCATTTTATTTGGTAACAATAATTCCAACAATTAGTATTTCACATTTCAAACATAACACTTAAACATTTCATATTGTTTGCTAAACATAGGGCAATACAGTTATGTATTAACAATGTTTTTTTTTTCATAATTGCAAACTCTGACTTTTTTTTTTTTAAATTTTATTTACAGTAGAACGTTGAACACAGTTCTGGGTTCCTAACACATCTTTGGTGGATAAAGTACGCTCCACAACAAAGGATGGGTTTAAACAGGACGCTACCTGCATGTTTATTTTTCTGTGTGTCCCTTTTCCAGTGAAAAGGAAGCTTTTTTTTAACAAACAAAACAAAAATAAACTGTAGCGCACGTTTTGCAGTGCTAAACTTAACAGGATCTGTTCCTTTAGCCAGACGCTAATCCAGTTTACTAGTGTTGAATGCACAAATCACAGATTCAATATACTTTTTTTTTTCTTTTTACGTACACCGCATTCATGTCTATGAAGGGGCTATGCAATTAACATGAATCTACTGTAATATGACTTAACATGAGTTTAAAGTTGGATTTCAGCATCTCTTAATAAATTCAGTGTTTATTGAACATTTCACCAGCCTAACTGTTTGGGTTTACAATTTGAAAAACAGGCACTTGTGCCCTCATACAAAATCATTTTTTTCCCCCTCGAGGTAATTGGGGCAGTTCTAAAGGTTTTCTTGGTGGGGGTCTGGCAACACTGATTGACAGTCAGTCAGTGGTTCTGGGATAGCAATGGCATTCTGGAAGATGTCATTTTTCATTCCTATACTGTAGTATAATATAATATAAAACAAGTAACTGACCTCCAATGGATCACTTCTCCTGATGCCCTTAATTGGTTCCATGAAATCCCAACATGTTAACATTTAACCCTTTATGGTAAAAGGGACATACATGTCCAACAAATCAGAACGTTGATAGTTTTCTTATTTTTGCAATGGGGTGCATGAAGCAGGGCTTAAAGTGTACTAACAGGTTGGATCTGATCATATAAAGTCTGTTTCTTCATGATGGATTTTAAGAAGAAACCGTTTCAACAACCGCTCAATTCCCTGTGTACCTTAAGGGGTTAACCACGTATTACAATCCCATTTGTAACGTTTAGGAAATTAAAAAGAACCTAACACTATTTATAATGAGCATCTGATGCAGGGCTCACACTAGGAGCAGTTTTGTCTGATATACTTGTTGAGTTTTAAAAAGAGGGTTATTATTTTCACCTTTTCCACAGGTTTCTGGGTTCTGTTTTTTGCCTTCTTTTTTTCTGGTGTCTTCTGTCCCATGTTTTGACTTTGTATTCCAGGCATGTCCCTAGATGTTCAAAATACAAAAAAAGAACCTGAAACTTAGGTCTGTTCTGAGTCAAAACAGCAGTGCTGCATACCTCTATCAATTCAGATCTGCCACAATCACGGCTGTGACTACATGCCTTCTGGAACAATCCAGAGCTGCTCATTAGTGTCATACAACATACCACAGTCCCTCCCACACAGATTAAAGCACATAACATAAACACAATGACTGTCTGGGACCTTGGAAGAAGTGTTTTAATCCTGTAGTGTCCCACAATTCTCTTTTACACAAATATGTAGTCAAGATTGTTTGCTTTGACTGACAAAAGAAAACCAGAAATAAAATAAAAAAAAGTAGGTGAATTCCCCTCTCAACGGTGCTACGTTATTCAGATTACATTTTACAAATCCTCCCCCCCATACACCTATGCATTCCTGTAACCTGAGTTGTACTCTTGGCTGTTGATAAAAAATAGTTTAGTCCCAGTAACTTAAATTAACTTTTTTAGATTTCCAACGAAACAGCACATAAGGAGTAGAAAAAGAGATTTTTTACAGATCAATTAGAATAGGCACAGTACCAAACATACAAAGCTACTTCACTGCTGTAGCACTACTACTGTACAGAAAACCCAACGTAAAATACACAAAATGTGACGATCATCAAGTACAAAATCAGCCTTTTTCAAAACAAACACAAAATTAAACTCAAGAACCAAAAGATTAGTAGCATTCATTATCTTAACAGCTTTGTATTTACAATACTGGAACTAGGTTAACAAAAGGTAAAAGTGCAAGTCTGTTTACTTTATCATTAAACATAAACACTGAGTTTTATTATACATGTACATACGTTACTGGATTTTCCTTTTTTATTGCTTTTGTTCAGTTTTCAGTTCAGTTTTTTGCTCTTCACCGCACGCCAACAAACTTATGAGCTCTGAATAAAAACTTGCCTTTTTTCTTTCATTTTCTGTACATCAGGTGATCGTAACAAAATCTCCTATTGGATGTTGAGCTACCAACTGATTAAAGCAAGGGTTCTGACTGGATGTAAAGCAGGAAATTGTGCAAGAGCAAACAATGAAACTTAAATAGAGCATAGTGTGACTATGCAAATTCCTTTCCAACTGCCATTACAAGAGATAGCCTAGCAGACTTTCTAAATCTTAGTCTTGTTGGAGTGCAGCGTACAGCGATGGTCTTAACTGCACTTCTTCACAATAATCTATGCATATTGTTAGCAGCATGTAACCCTTTTCCAATATGAAAATTCATAACACCAATCAATTAAATGGATTTAGCAGCAGGAAAAAACACAGTTCCACTAGTAACCAGCCATTTAAAACTAGGTACACTTCTGCAACTACTTGCCTGTTCTCTCTTGCTTTCCATGCTCTTTAAGCCTGATATCTGCTATTAGCTGCTGTGCTGTGTTGCTGCTACGATTTCATGTGTTATGTTACTATCATGTATTATGCACTTTCCACTGTATTTAATGTATTATGCTTTTTTTTACTGTATATATCATGTATTATGTACTTCTCTGTATTTAAAGTATTATGGATTTTCTTGTTGTTACTGCATCTTGTAAAGCGCTTTGTGATGGTGGTCCACTATGAAAGGCGCTATTTAAAATAAAGATTGATTGATTAATTATAATAACCAATCTTTAAGCGCAGTAATAATACAGAAACCAAAACAGAAATTTCAAAAGGTAAGTGAATTCCCCTCCCAACTGTGCTATTGTTATTCATGTAACATTTTAAAAGAAACTCCTGTGCCTTCCTTGGGAGGTACTGTTGGCTGTATAACAAATAGGTTACCCCCGTTTCAAACTCAATTCAAGCTCAAAATATCTACTACGTCCCCATTAAGTACATGAGTAGAGCAGCGTCTGAAACAATTAAGTACGCCTTGACGCTCTTGACGCTAGCGCCCTTCCTCTGCTGCTCTGGTGTTCCTTGGTTTCAAACAGCGCTCCAGCAGTGAACTGTACTTAATGCTAATGTATGCAAATGATATGCTAAAGAGTATCGTGTGTCCCACAATGCTACACTGATCACCTGTTACCACCAGAATCAATGATGGCAGCGCCCACATACGAGCAACCAGTTCTGAGTCTTACACTTGCAATTATGTATCTCATGAGACATTTCTTGTCACCACCATCATGCTGAGAATAGCCTTCATCTTTCTTCTTTTCTTTCTCACTTTGAAGAATCTTCCAAATAACGATTAGCCATCTGCATACCTGCCAACTTTTGAGAATTATTTAATTAACACCCACCTTATTGTCTCCTTGACAAACTTGGAGCAGCCCTCTGCAATGCTGTCTTCTGTTTTACCTAAAAAATATATTTAATTAAATAAAAAATAAAAAAACACTGCGATGGAGGTTTTCAGATTGATAGTACATTACAGTATCTAATCTTCTGAAATCTCCACCTTAAAAAGGGGAAGCTACAAATACAAACTGGGTCGAAAGCTGAAGAGAATGCAAATACTTAGGAGCTGGTAAATCAGCACTTCATTACCATCATGTTACGTAAGCACTACATGCAAAACAGAGGGTGTTGCTTAGATAATCAAATACAGTGCTGCCTTTAAGGCTGTAGTCAGGAGCAATAGGTAAGAAACCGTGCAATTTGTGTTCTGCCTTATAACGAGAATACAAGTACTTGGCAAATGGTAACCATGACCATTTTGGCTTAATTTGTTCTGTGGTATTAAATTATAATAAGGGAGAAAAATTCCAAGCTTGCTACCCAGTTATCCCCTCCCCCCCCCCGGCAATTATTTTTTCTCGTTTTCTCCCCAATTTGGAAAGCCCAATTATTTTCTTATTTCAATCCAGCTCATCGCTGCCACCCACACGCTGACTCGGGAGAGACGAAGACGGTCACACACGTCCTCCGAAATGTGTGCCACCCGCTTCTTTTCACTCTGCAGGCCCACCATATAGCCACCTCAGAGCTATAGCATCTGACGACCACGCAGCTCTGGGCAGCTTACAGGCAGGTCCGCAGGCGCCAAGCCAGTCTACAGGGGTCGCTGGTGCGCGGTGAGCCGAGGACACCCTGGCCGACTTAAGCCCTCCCCACCCCTAGGAACTCAAGGTCGGCAGTGGAATAGCCTGGACTCAAACTAGGCTCCTAGGCTAATTTGTATGACATTGTATTCCTTTTTTTTTTTTTTTTTTACAAGTGAGTGATAAGATTTTTTATAATTTTAAATCAATAATTTGGCTAGTAATTTAGAATTAATTTAATTGTTATAAAAACAATTATAAAAAGAAAAAAAACCCATAAATTATAAGTCAACAGAATCCTAATGGTAACTTTGATTAAAGACACAAAACCTAAAAAATATTTAAAGTATCTTTCTGAAACTGCTACCTTTAATAATTAGTATATGCTTTGTACAACAAGGAAAAAAAAAAAAAAAGTAATTACCTGCAATGTCCCCAGTTTCGTCTGTATCTTCATTTTCCTGTAAATTTGTATACAAAAGTTAAATACTGCAAAACAAGGTGGCAAGGTGCATCACATGGTAAGTCTTGAAGAGCCCAGGCAGAAACTGTCATCGTTTTAAGAAGATGCATTTACCTTCATAATACTGCCAAAACAATACTGCCAAAATACTCAATGGAACATGTGGTGATAAACAAACAAGGGGATTGCCCTGCAGCCTACAGGATGAAGGTCAGAAAGCTCTTGCAGCTGGAAATGATCTGAACAATGGATGACCCAAGGTTGCTAAAATACTGTGTCACGGATTTGTCCAGGTCCACAGACTGCTTTACCTTGAAATCTGGAAGGAGAGGTGTAACCTTTGCTCTGTTCACACAAAAACAGCTAGAGGGAAACAGAGTTATTACACCTTGGGACGGTGACCTAAATGCCTCATGGTTATGCTTGCATGTAATTTACTTTGTTTTTTATTCAATCTGTGAGAAAGGAGAATTCTTTAGGATCTGCAATAGCCAACACAGAGAACAAACATATGTTTAGCATTGCTATTAAAATGCTGTATAGCCAAAAAACCAGCCACCCACAGCCCTTTAATGAGACTGGGGCACTGACTTACCAGTCTTGAATGCTACATCTACAGAGAAATAAGTGTGTTAGTTGAATATTGGGACATTGATAAAGACTTCCTAATGTCCTTGTATTTATGTTTTCTAAAACTCAAATGCTCACTTTGGTCTCAGAAATGTTGTTGCTGTTCTCCGGTTTGTTGTCAGTTTCCTTTGTATCGTGCAGTGCTTCTGTTTCAACCCTGGCAGCTGCTTCCAGTCTTAAAAACAGAAAGAACACCACACACATGTAGAAAAGTACACTCAACAGGTGCCTCAGGTTTACAGCTAGAAAACCTGTGAGAAATCAGACTTCTCTTATAATGCAATTTATTTCCCACTCCGGATTTAACAGCCAAGAGTGCATTTACACTGTGGGGCCAGAAGCTTTAAACATAAAGAAGAAGAAGAAAAAAAAAAAAAAAAAAACTTACTTTTTACTGGAATCTCCTTTTAGCCCCTTCTTTTTAGTTTTTTCAGCAGCTAACGATAATAGAAAATAATGTCAAGTAGAGTTGCAACAATTAGTTTAATAATCAATTATTGACTGCCATGTATTAAAGTTCCCTCATTGGACTGTGCTGCCCTCATCTGCGCTACATCAAGCCCAGAGCTTATCTGTTGGACCACTTGCATCAAAACACCATCACTCACCTTGGAGTTTTTCAATTTCTGTTCTGAATCTCTCATTCTGTTGACATAGATCCCAGATCCCATCAGGGTTATCTCTGCACAGATCCTGTGCCTTTGCATTGGCTTCCAAAGCTCGCTGGTGCTCATCCAATAAGAATAATGCTTCACAGAAACGATAATGCCCCTGTAAAAACATAAAAAGCACTTTGCTTGTGATCATATTGAGTAACATCCCCTCAAAACAAACTAGGATGAAACGGGATGCCATCTTAGAGGGCAGCTTTTCAATAAATCAGATAGTAGTGTTTTAACAGCAGCATTTTAAAAAAATTGTAATTATAGTTTAAAATCAAAACTAACATAAAATGACCAGAACACTAACCTTGGGCCAGTTAGGTTTTAATATAGTGGCTCTTTTTCCATCACCGAGGGCTTTTCTGAAAAGGAGGAAGAATTAAAAAAATAAATAAAAACATCTCATACAATTTATAAAGTTAGTTCAAGTAAAAATGAACTAAACAAACATTCATAAAACTTATCTGTCGCTGAATTATAAGACAGGAGCTTTAACATCAACACAAACCCACCGTAGCTCAGACTGGAAATAGCAGAATAACAAAAAACAACCTTAAATATTTAAATCTACAACATGTTGCACATGCCAAGTTTGAAATATTATATTTACACTAACAATTATAAACCCACTTGTCCTACTGAAAAGGAATGGAAATCACTTATATTTTCATTTTATACCCTTATCTTATAAAATATTAATTGCTTTCCAACTTAACATAAATGCCACATGCAACAAAACAAATTGGAAACTCCACTTACTGGTTTTTGTCACAGCGAATGAAACAAATAGCTCTGTTGCCATAAAGGATATGATTCTCTGGGCTGGGGAGGGAGGAGAAAAAACAAATTTACAGAGAGGACACTAAAAAAACAAAAGCATCATCCCCATAACTGTGGTCCTCTCTGCATGCGGGATCAAGGTGTTGTTCCCATACCTCTTAACTACAGCACAGACAGTGATTTGTAATACTGATACATTCCAGCAGCAGGGGGATTATTCATTCAAAGTCTACTGCTGCTATTCAAAGCATTATTTCCATTTGATAAATATGCACTTAAATGTAATTTGATACATTTTTGAAAACGTAGTTCTTTAAATCTCAAGGGAAACACACATGACCACGAGGACTGTTTAAATAATAAATCGATATGCACTGAAAAGAACACACTACTTACTGGTATTTAATAGCTTTTGTGTACCACTTTATTGCAGAGTCATATTTTCTTTTCTGATATTGGTCATTTCCTTTCTTTTTCATTTCTTCGCTTTTCTAAAATGAAAATTTTAAAACAATTAAACCCTGCAATTGTGAAAAATCTTTGCATACTTGTAAAATTATGATTCCACTGCAGAAGCAAACTTGATCATTACAGCTGCAGTATCTATTCAAATAATAAAACTCTTTTTTAAATATTTATTACATACATTTATATTTTAATAAACCTAAATATACTACCAATAAAAAAAAAATTGCTGGAAATAGAGAAGAGCTAAATTGAAACTAAAATTGCAACTCATGATGATCAGCCATGTAGCATCACACATCAGCTGTTTTTTTGTTCAAAATTTCCACTGATCAGGTGTCATGAATTGGAGATTGTATTAGTAAGCTTTAACACTTGATTGCCAGTGTTCAGGAAACACAACATTTTGTAGTTCATATTTAGTTAACTGGGGCATGCCCCAGAAGTTTGTTTCTGACTCCCTTGGTAAGGTGCGACTGCAAAAGAGTCAGAATCCAGTGACTGGGGCGTATCGTCATCACGCCTCCTGTAAACTGTCATTTATAATACTGCAGTTACTCCAGTCAATTTGATACATTTTACAACTAACTGTTCACATAGATTTATTTTTAAGTTTTTCATTAATGTTTTCATTTGGCTCAATAACACTTAATTTATACAGTTTGATTTAAAGTATATGATAATCTTTTTTGTTCAAAATGCACCTCAAACCATGTTTATTATTAGGAATAGGTAAACAAATGTGGAAAAAACAGGAGGGAAAACTGCAATTTAAAACAACAATAACAATAATAATAATTTCGCTCACTCACACCTCCTCCTGGAATCCAAAAAACGACTTTATTATGTTCTTAATTATATATTTATTTTATTTAAGTATGTCTTAATGGACAGCTGGTATGTTAATTAAAATTAAAAAAAATGTTAAACCAACATCAGGTTAGTGTAAAGGGCAAGTTTTACAGGGAAAATCTTACCTTTACAACCCACTCATAAGCTGGACTTTCAAACTCTATAACCAAATTCACACCGTTGACCGTCAGCTCCATATAATGGACATCTGTTTATTAAATAAAGAAAATAGCAAGGAGAAGGCGGTCATATATATATATTTTTTTTTTCTTTACTGGGTAAAGATCGGATACAGTGTGGCAGCAATAAACTAAACAAAAACTCTACTGTTTAAGCCAAACAGCAGCCTTAAGACGACAGGGCTTGTGGTGACAGCAGATGTGAAACTAACAGAACTGGTCAAAGCCCGAAAAAGGACATGTGAATAAAATAAAATATATCAAAACATTCTCAAATGACCTATGTCAACATAAAGAGAGACACTGAACAAACAAACAAAAAACATCTGGAATGGAAAATGTTTACTTTAATTTGAATGGAACTGGCTATATTCCCATTTAGTGGATGCGGTAATGCTACTCCATGGAATAATGCCAAAGATTGAATCCTGGTGAAAAGCAATATTTAACCCCAAATTAAAATGTTACAATAAAATAGAGAAGGGGAGTTTGTGAACAAAAACAATGCATCCCTGGGAACACAAAGCACATGAAATGTCATCTCTCATCAAATAGTTTGTAAACAAAGTCAAATGGGTCTGTGACAAAATGACAACTGGCTGCCTGATGGAAATGGGGATGCTTAATAAAACATACATTCACAACACATAAATCTCAGGGTCTCCCTCTGCGTACGCTTTGATCCAAGTCTTGAGAGAATTCCAGAGATTCCGGGTTCCCCTGCTCTCTCCATCCAATCAATGGCTTCGTCAACACAATCAAAGTTCTAAATAGGGAGGAAAAAAATCTAATTTCATCTCCTGCATGAAGAGGGCTAAACTTGGCATAAAAACACTGCATGCTTTATGGTGCATCAAACAATGCCAACCAATGATTTAAAAAACGTTTTTGCATTATTACTGGACCCGCCCCCCACCCCACATTTTTTTGGATTTTTATGCTGAATCTTCTGGCCGTCAGGTTATCCACACATGGAATACAGCAATAAAAACTGCAGAATCCTGATACCTTTTCTGTAGGTCACTTGGTCTGATTGTAGCTAGACCATTGGAGTGTGTTTGAACTACAACTTAAAGTGTTGTCTTCCACATATCTGCATATTCCAAACGTATGTATAAAATACACACACACAAAAAAAAACTTAAAACAGAAGCTGACAGTGACAATATTGCAAGTCCAAGCTCTGTAGGTCTTGTTTCTTATTTCATGGTTATTCCTGGACTCTACCCAGACTCACCAAGCACTAGAACAGGACGGCATCAGAATATTTACTTACTTGGAGGAAATGATCCCCTATTCTTTTTAAGCGTTTGACTAATACTTCAGACACCTGCAGCAAAAGAAAGAAGATATTAATGTAATAGCATTGTTTTGTTAAATGATAATTATAGAAAAACAAATATCTATTTATTAGTATTTCAACTGCACAAGACAGAACACAAATGCACACTCACAAAAACCTTCCTGGTTGGTAGTGCACAACATATATATTACACACACATTTTTTTAAAAATTACTTACAACGCCTTTTGCCAAGGCCTGAAGGATTGTTTCCAGTACTTCAATTTTGTGTAGACTCTTCAAGTTCAATTCAGTCTTCAAACTGCATTTCCAAAACAAAATAAAAAAAACATTTTAAATACAGAGTTGCTACAGGAGGCCACAAAAAAAATAAAAAACACCCCCTAATCAATGTATAGTTAAAGGGTTTTGTGATCACGCTACCCCTTTTTGGGTCAGGACCCCCAATTTGACAAACGCTGTGTTAAGCCATTTGTGTATCTCTCAATCACAACTGATAAAAGCGTTAATAGTAAAAATGTATTTAAATTTAGTTGTTTTTTTTCTCTCTGTCAAACAACTAAATTCTTAAAAGGAGAGTGGAAAGGTTGAGGTAAAACACTGATAATCAGAAGCCCCAAGTATAATTCATAGACATTACAGTTATGAAGAGAATAAAATGAACCCAGTTCCCAATCAAATTACCTACTAAAGAAAAGACAGAAACACTCTTCTTTACCAATGGTTATTTTTGAATATTTTAAAATTTGTCCCAGCACAACCTGTATTTATATTTTATACTGCTTGTGCCAGGGATGGGAATAAGACTCCCACTTAATAGCAATTTGGAACTTGGTGTATGACATATCTCTTTTCTTACAGTTCTAAACTAAACATCTACTTCTTAACACAGCTAGATAAACTTACTTGGCATTTATGAACCCGGTTTCTATTGCCCATTGAGTTTTATAGGAATTCACACATGGTTTAAACAATATAGGCCAAAAGATGCAGATATTCATTACTTGGCACGTCTCTTTTTTCACAGTTGGCGAGATGAGGCTCCAATATTCACAAATACTATCTATTAAACAAACAAGAAAAAGGAAACATTTAATACACTAACCACTGAACTGCATGTGACAAAGCAATCCATTTAATACACTAGCCACTGAACTGCACGTGACAAAGCAATCCATTTAATACACTAGCCACTGAACTGCATGTGACAAAGCAATCCATTTAATACACTAGCCACTGAACTGCATGTGACAAAGCAATCCAGGGTTTCTGACTATTTAAACTCAGTCCTTTTTAACTGATGGTCTTAAAAAGGTATTTTTAATTTTTACCAATAAATAAATAAATAAATAAATAAATAATTAAATAATTTAAAAGGAAGGTTTAACATACTTTTTTTTTTAGGACAGCTAAGATGTTCGTGTTTGTCCCAGGGCTGAGAAAGAGAAGAGATAGTAGTTATTAACAATTCAATTTAGAGTTTGAAGTATAGCAGCCAAGCCGTCATCGTACACACGGGCATGAACAAGAAGCGTAAATCGAGCGTTAGGGTTTTACTGTTGCACTGTTTGTTTATCTAGAACATAATAGCACATTCTTAAGCTTCTGTTGATTTACACACACACAAAAAAAAAAATCCTGTCTGATCATGATCTTGGTCACAGTAAAACAGAAATGGGCGAATGCATTTAATAATCTATGCCAGGCAAACGTCACAGAGCCTGTCCTTCTACAAGCTGGGGGAATTGCGATACCAGTGTTACAACTTGGAATATGAGGTGTGTGAGGAATTCAGTTGAAAGGTGAACAAACTGGGTACTGTACTTGACAGGATAAGCACTGAATATTAAGGTATTCTGGATTAAATACATTGATAGAGTACATATTGCTCCATGGGTCTGTGTGACAGGGTGTCCCGCCCCTTTGTGTGTTTATTATTATTATTATTATTGTTATGATTTATGTATATATGATGGCAAGAAGCCAGTGTATTTGTATTTTATTGTGTGGCAGGACAAGCAAGGTGCCGTCTGCCATGTTACTGTTTTATTATTTAGAATACCTCGTGAAGATGCGTGACTGATCAGCTATTAAATGTATAATTAGCAGACAGTCACATATCTTATTAAACCTGTGCAAAATGTGACACAGGGATAATAAGATAATTGTTAGCTAGTTAATCCCTCTGTCACCAATACAAAAGACCTGCAGCTTTGGCTGCATGGAAGAGTGTTCAGAGTGGAGAACAATTGCTAGAAGTGCGTGTTTTGCACCAGCACGATACTTCTTGTTGCTGTTTGTTTGTTTGGCCAACGTGCCGCTTGCTTTTGTGTTTTGTTTTGTTAAATCTTTTATTTTTGTTTATTTAAATAAAGTACTGGACGCCGTAGAGTCTGGTTTGTGTTTTTGGTCTGACGTCACCACTGCAGCTGTCTTGTTCACAGTTTTGTAGGGATACATTTATTTAGGTTTTTAGTAGCTATTAGATTTTAGAATATATCTCATTGAATGAACTTAACGTAAAGGTGCATTTTGGGTTAAAACTAGTTATTAGATACAAAATCTTTCTGTCTCTCCGATTCTGTTTAGAACTCGAAGAGCTGATTAAAATTTAGGCCACCTGTCCTTGCTATAAACAAAAAGATGAGACTTGAGGGAAGTGTTGTAAAAAACATGCATTAGGTCTTCTTTGATCTATAGTCCTAACATGTTTACCTTTCGGGGCAGACTAGCTGTCCACTGTTAGAATCATAAACATATTGATAAACATCTTCCAAAAATAGTAAAACAAGTTTTTACTAATGATTCGTTTATGATGGGGTAATAAAGAGTTAACTCCTTCAGGGAAGATCTGGATAGAGTCAGATACTTCTAATGGGTCAATTAAAATGACAAAATGTATTTTTACCCCAAATACAAAGAGATATGGGAAAGGTTTTATGGTGAGGTTCTTGGCCCAGGTAGGGGAGAGTCTCTTTGATGTAATGGTTGTAAAACTAGTATTTTTCTAATATCTCAAGAAACTGTATTTAAGTTGAAGAGATACCCCATGTTCTTTGTATCCTTCAACCGCTAGCAAGAAGTTTACCTACTAACTATACACTATGTCTTAATAAAGAGATATACTATGTTGACTTTTGCAATGAAAGACTGACTAATTCTTTTCTTACACTTGTACGGGAGGAAAAGGGACTCGAAGAAATAAATAACCCCTATTATTTTTTCTACAAGGTTGTCAACATTAATTCGGCAACCTAACTTCTAGCAAATGCCATAACAAGTTTAACTTCACTTGGATGCGAGTCGTACAAGCACATCCTTGAAGTGCAATGAGAGAGAGAGAGAGAGAGAGAGAGAGAGGGGAGATGCCCACCCCCTCGCAATCCTATTGGAAAAACTCACCCTCCTTATGCCCATGATGTGTGGAAGATCATCTGTCTCAGAGTCGGAATCGCACATTTTTGCAGATCTTGGGAAATAGAGAAAGATGTGGTTTCACAATCAAGGAGTCATTGGGATGCTACTTTACTGTCTATCTTACTACTTCCCTTAAGTAAGCTGACGTTTGCATGCTTCAATCTGTGCTGCACAGCTTATTTAAATAGCAACGATATTTCAGCCTAAATATGTACACCTCAAACAGCCTATATGCGGTCACCAAGACAAGGACAAACATCCACGCCAGAGCTGTAAATACTCAATTAGAGCCACCGGTATCCTGAATGTGAATAACCTTGAAATACATCAACAATCTGAACATGAAAAAGTGTTAATCTTGTCATGCTTGCTTATTTTTTTCCAGTTATTGGTTCCAATTTCATATCACTCCCTCATGTTTTTTTTTAACCATATACTGTTCTGCCTTGTGTCATCTCCACATTCACTATTCTCACCAGTTTGTTTTTTTAAATGGGTCCAGTCGCAATGCTTGACAGTCAGTTCTGTTCTGTAATCAAGATCAAGGCCGGCCCCTTCTGTGGTTCATTCCTCTGCTCCTGCTTTGGTTGAGTTTTCCTATAGATTAAAAAAAAAAAAAAAGTGGAATTCCATGTTATCCAACAGTATTTTCATTGACAACGTACAGTGCATGCTTAAACCATAGACAGGCTGGATGCAAATGCATTATCTTTTCCATGCTCAACTCCACAGGGATTCCGCATTAAACAGACCTGCCGTGTCTGTAATACACACAAGAATGCACTGGGGCCTCAAAACCATGCTGTGCACTCCTGTAAGTCAGAAGGACTGCTGCTTATAGTCTTGCTGTGCATCAAACCTCCAACTGCCTGGCTGACACACGCAATAAACTGATCACTGGAAATTTACACTGCAGTTCCTTCCTTCCTTTTTTTGTTAAAAAGGTACTTGAAGCCAATGCTTACCGGACTAAGAGAACAATACTGTAATTACCAAAATATTTTTCTACTTGACTTAAATTCTGAAATGTTTTACCTGAGATTTGCATAGTAAATGTTACTGAGGAGTCTCTTTTTCTGACCAAAAAGACATTTTTAGTGTTGTCAAATTAATTTTCTTGCCACAGCCTTTTTTGCAGCTTCCGAGATTTAGACCAAAGCCCCAGTATGATGGTTGGCCCGATAGAAATAAAATATGTGGTACTTTCCTTGAACACTAAAAACAATCACGTGTCACGGAGGGTAATTTCCCAACAAGCAGATGACATTTGCTCTTGTATTTCTACATTTTTCTTTGTAATATGTGGGTTCAGGAAACAGGTACAAGTGCAAATACATGTTTTATTAAACACTCCAACGTGTATCCAGTATAGCAGGAGTGGCAGGCACAGATTAACAGAAACACCCACTGGTTGATGCTGAACACAGAAAGCTTCACCTGGGAAACGTACATTGCACTACTGCCACAGAAACCCCCTATGGTAGGGAGAAATTGGTTTGGATTTTTTTAATTTTATTTTTAGTACCTACTTCCTATTTCGTTTTTGTATAATCGTAGACATTTCCTTTGGTTAATGTGCTTTGCAGGTTCCACAGGTAGTGCCAGTCCACAGCCACTGGGCTATCATGATATACTGATACCATATACAAATATGTTGGGTATTGCTGTGTTGGGGAGTTTTACATTTGGTTAACATTAACCTAAAGGAAATTGAATTCGGACAGCCTGAAATGAAATGTTCAATATTTGTTACTCAACACTGGACTGGCTGGTTAAGCATGTTTTACTAAAATTACTCAGTCATTGGCATTCAGTCCATGGCCACATTGGGAGTGGCATTCCTATAAACCGAGTCTGTAATAACGAGGACTCTTGTGATTATTTATTTAATGTGCTGTTTTTTGGATAATAATAATAATAATAATAATAATAATAATAATAATATTTCCTATTGCACACAGAGTCCCGTAATTGTCGCACTACGATGATCAGATTTTACCAGATTTGACGTGCGTTAAAAATTACATTAACCAATAAAAAACGACTGGGAAGACACGTGGTTTCTTGCAGTTCCCATATGGAAAGACATTGCCGTGGACTTGGGCGTCAATGACATACATCAGCGTGACAGGGCAAGAGCGATCAGGGCTTAACAGTCAGAAAAGAGGGGCAGTATGAATGTGATGGGATTTCTGACTTCATAAATACAGAGAGTAGAACTGGTAGACATAGATGGTTTTGGGGGCCAAGAAAATCAACAACGCAGGCCGCAATAACTACAGCAGCGTTCCCCTATTCGATGCTTAAAAAAATCTTACAATTAAAAGTAAACTTTTCACTTATGTTTTTTTTTTTTTTATTATAGGACGTTGTTGTTCGAGGACAGCAGCAAACAAGCTCAGTCAATGTCTTCTTCCCTTATTCTCCAGCTATGCCATTTTGTTTGTTTGACAAATTAAAAAATACCACGATGTCGGTTAAACAAAACCAACTAAATGCCAAATCTTTTAGACAGTACCGACATTTATGGAACTTTTTCTTACCTCGTTTTTTTAAAAACCTTCCACCCCCCAAAAAAATTGGAAGTAGATTGTATTGGGAAAATGACATTTCTAAAAATGATAACTTGGCAATGACACAAAAAAGCGAGTACAGCTGCATGAATGTACACATTTTCTGACATGTTGCATTGTTACCAAACGCCCACCCCTTTCCCTCAAGAGTAGGAAGAACGTCGTTGTTTTTACACCAAATGTAACATCAACTAGAGCATTGTACATTCCCGTGAGCGTCTGTATATTATACAATATGTTTTACCTACCTGAGAATAAGAGTTTCAGTTTCGTAGGTATCGAGGCCTAACCAAGTCTATTCCACGCACTCAGTAAACAATAAAAAGAAGTATGTGTCCGGCGAGCAGGCGCCAAGGCTCCTGTTTTGAACCAATAAGACTGTTTGCTCCGCCCCCAAAACATACATTTCGCAGTGTTGCAAGATCAGATCAGACAGAGGTTTTATATTCAAATGTTAATGTTTTACTTTATGCTCAGGGTCATCTGGAGGTAAGAAATGTTTTTTTTGTTTGTTTTTTTTAAAGGTACATTTGTAATTTTAGAGGATTTTCTAAAGGCTTTTGTTTTCTGTCTGAAATGTTTTATTATCGGAAGATGTATTAATTATGTGCAAGTCCTTCCTTTACTAAGATGGCGGACCCACTGTAACATCATCCCTGCTGGCAGCCGCGGCCTTTGACCTCTATTACGGTGATGGTGTATTATGACACCCTCGTGCATCATACAAGAGTCATTCTCTGCTCCATTCACAAATCACTCCCTCCTCGCTGATTCATCAGACCCTGCTCCATGCTCATGCGCCATCAGTCTATCAATCTGTTATTAGCTATTGTCTAAATTGCTATTTCAGGTTTTTCACTCCATCTTATTCGTATGATTCTGTATGACACACGCATCCACAATGTTTAGAATTAACATCCTAGCCCTGTATTTAATGTATTTGCATTTTTTTTTACTGTTTGTATTTAATGTACTGTGCTCTGTATTTCACTGTATTTAATGTATTATGCATTGTTCCTCACTATCTTGTAAAACGCTTTGTGATGGTGGTGCACTATGAAAGGTGCTATATAAAATAAAGATTGATTGATTGATTATCAGACTTCTTTTTTTACTGTATTGGGGCGATCAGCCAGTAATGCAACAGTTTCTACACTTTCTGCGTTTTCGATTATAATCAGTCACACTGCTGAATGTGAGCTGAAGCAATGGAAGTTATTATGGTTTCAAAAATGTGTGTGTGTGTGTGTGTGTGTGTGATACACACACACACACACACACACACACACACACACACGAATAATATGTTATTAATGTTATTAAACTTACTTTTTTGAACAGGAAGGTATTTAGAGATACAGTATCTCTAAATGTGTGATTGGCATACCTGCTAGCAAAACATTATTTAAAGATATCTGTAAATCAATTTGAGATATCTCTATTTCATTTTTAGATATCTCAGAATTGTTTATTTACAGATATTTCAAATTAATTTCAAAATATCTGCAAATTATTTACAGATACTGTATCCCAAAATATTTCAAGATATCTTAAAATGCCATTTGAGATACAGTAGCTCTAAATCAGTGGTTTTCAACCCGGGTCCTGCATGGGACCCACTGTGTCTGCTGGTTTTCATTCCAACTGAGCTCTCAGTTACTGAACTAGACCATTAATTGAAATGGTAATTTGCTTAATTAGCTCTTAAACAGTTGCAGAGTTCATGTTAGATAAAATGTCACCAGAGAAAGCGAGAGAGAGAGAGAGAGAGAGAGAGAGAGAGAGAGAGAGAGAGAGAGAGAGAGCTTCAAGGTCTACTTTTTGAATATGAATATTTATACAAAGCATGTGAGAATACATGCTTAGCAAAAATTAACATGGGTCATGCCCGTATAACAGTTCATTTTCTTTGACTGTATATAATAGCCTTTGTGTCTCAATTTCACCTGCTCTTGGAAAGCCTAGCTTATTTTTTATTTTGTGTTTTGTTTGTTTGTTTTTTCAATTCGTTCATAACATTTCAATACAGTAAAAAATTGACCATTGTCTTTCCAAAAGTATTAAAATTCCATGAAGAGAAAGAAATTGACCAGCATCGTGCCTTACCCGAAAACACTTCATTAGTATTACTGTACCTATGTGTGTTTGACTTTAAGTGGAAGGTATTATTAAACTTAACTTGTCAGGGGATATCTTCAAGGCATTTTTTTCTATCTGATACTGTACTTGTTGCAACGTATTACTGGCCCTCAAACACTGAGATTTGTTTATAAACGAGACAACCTCTCTAACAAATGACTTCCCAACACAGACTTTCAGTTATATCTATTTCATCTCATTTTAATGGTTTCACAACATTGTTATGCCAAACGATACCATGTAAGATGGATTGTTTTGTAAATGAGAACCAGCTGCACTTCACGTCTTCCCCTTTATGGGCTGATCCTTTCACTTGCTATAATCTTAGGAACTGGAGAAGTTCACCATTTTCAGTTGCTTCGTGCAGCTGGTAGTAATCCTTCAAAAAAAAAAAAACATCAGGCATTTTAAAAACCCACGCAGTGCTTTATAACTTAGATTTAAATGGAATTGTAACCTTTTTAAAAGAAGTGGCGGGTGTATAACTGTATAACATCACATATTGTAAAAATAGCTTGTTAGTTGTCCAAAACAAGTTTTATATGGTATTTTTTTCATCATACTAAAAGCTCTAGTTTAGAATTACGGCTATAGCGGAGATGTCTGTTACTGACTTACCTGCTGCGGTAGTTATTACCCGTCAATGACGTAATGACATAGAGCTTTGTGAATAGTGTCTATATGTTTTTCCTGATGCTGTTGTAAATAAAGAGTTACATGTAACTTGGTGTAAGTCACATTTGATTTCAAGCTTTATGGCTAGCAACTGTTGCAAACGGGGTGAAAACAGAATGCAAAACGAGTATAAAAAGCCTTTGATCGCGTACTAAGAGATGAGAGGGGCCAGTTGGGAAAATACAAATTTGGCTTAAAAGGTTCAGAGCATCAGTCTGAGACTACTGAACCACAGGGGTGAAACAGAGTCCATGTTGTCTGAGATAACAACAGCTTTTCACGCATGAAGGTTTGTTTATATATATGGGACTCACCTGGGATGCTTATTTGAGACACGCATCCAAGATAACTTCCATTCTCCTCCCCGAACATCGTGCCGAGGTTTGCCAAACGGGACTCCCAATAGGAAGATAGTAGGGCCAGCTACGTAACTATTGTTTAAGCTAGTGACCGTTTCAACGTGTCTAATGTTTTCTTATGCATGTGTGCTTTGAGACATAGAATCAATAAATGTAATGCTGTTTAAATTCAATCATGTTCTCGTCTTGTCTTAATTATACTTTATTAATTATAATTGATACTGACATATATATATATATATATATATATATATATATATATATATATATATATATATATATATATATATATATATATATAGCATTGAAGCATATCTGGGTAGTGGCATCATTTCCAATGACCTTGTAGAGCTTCATATTTTAAAGTCTCAGCATGTATTGTTAAGCTTCTTTGAAATGCAGGAAACCGTAGCTCAGTAGCATTTAGCTGGAACTTTTCTTACCGGCTGGTTTCAAATAACATCAGCATTAAAATTGGTGTAAAAGGGAACTGAGAATGGCCTTTACATGATTACATTACTGTATCACATGGACGCAAGGACAGAAACACATGCTGTATGTGCAACAACAAATGGAACAGTTCCATTGGAACAGCCTGTGTAGGTTTGAAATCAAGTGCCAGTGAAGCAAGGTATGCAAATACTGCAACAAACACAGCCCTCACCAAGCACATAAACACATTCCAAGTGTTAATAGTATAAACGCCACTGAATTAGAACACTATCACTGTGGATGCCCAGTATATCAAGGACTTTTAGTAAAACAAATGTCTATCCAAAATTAGCTAAATGTAAATACATTTTTTTAAATGTTGAACATATTGAACAGAAGGAAACATTACCCCACAGTAAACGTCGTTGTTGAATATCTGCGGAGGGAGAGCTGTGGGGTTACTGGTTTTGCTTCTCATCTCTTCAAGCAGTGTCTCACCCGATGCAATATCGATGAGCTCAAATGGTATCTTGGATGCTTCCAGAATCCGTGTTACCTCTGCCTGCATTGACCTTATCTGGATATTGCAACAAGAAAAAAAAGAAGACAAATAGTGGATTATATATCGCCGTACAATTAAAACAGAAAACGGCAAATAAATATGCCCCACATTTGCAACTTAGTAATAAATATTACCAAAAAAGAAAATAAAACACACCATACTTTTATTAATAATAATAATAATAATAATAATAATAATAATAATAATAATAATAATAATAATAATAATAATAAGCACATTTTTTGCATTGTAAGCCCTACTGTAATATTTACCATACAACCCAAGCATTCTCTTGTGTTATTGGTAATAAAATCATTTTTATAATGCACCTGTACTGTGGGTAGGGGGTCGTAATAGCCCCTGCAAGCGCGGTTATTCCAGCAAACCAGCAACGCTAGGAAAAATAGTTCCAATAAATGTAATAGTTCCAATGAATTGAATAGATAAACACATTGTTTTTAATAATAAATTAAATTAATTATCAGAATATTTTCAGTATTTGCCTCATGAAGTTGACTGTACCAGGTAATGTACAGTTTTCTCAATTAAACGGCTGGTACACAGCTGGACAGATTGTGCAGTAGGTGGCACTGTTTGGTGTGTAGGGGAGTTTGTTTCTGCCTTTTGTTTATGAGTTGACGACAGTCAGAGAGGATGTAACTCCAGGACTTCCTGTCTTTCTCAGCTTTTTCACAATAGCTTCTTAAACAACCTTATAAAATGGGTTGGGAGATATATGAGTACCGATGACTTAAGTTTGTTTGGGATACAGCACGGTGATGTTGTGACTTTTTGTTGTCGCGTGTAAATGAAGACGCTGTTTGCTGTTTTAAAGTGGGTATCTGAAATTAGGTTTATAGATCGCCCCACTTTGGGAGAATTAAAAAAAAAAACGATTCAAGCCAGCTCGCAAGCTTGTGTGCCAGCTGATGTTATCACTTAAGCAAAGAAACTTCTTAAAACTGTGTTTATTTCAGAGATCCAGTTTTCCAGTCCATGTTATTTTTTGTTTGTGCTGACCAGTATGTTTCCGTTGTCTTTGAAATTTATATTTTGTCTGATAATAATTAGTAGCATAATTCATAATATTCTTTTAGTTATTGTAAGAACTATCGTAAATGTATTACATTAATCTCCAGTTATATCGCCCCCCCCCCCCCCCATTCATATTCTGAAACAAAAAACAAACGGAAACGGTTTTGTATTGTTTTTTGACAACGTGCCAGCGCTTTGTCTACAGCGCCCTCTGTTGGTGTTTTACTCACGTTTCTAGATGGAGTTACATTGCAGATATAAACTTGAACCGTCTTTGACATCTGTGCTTGTAGACTTTTAAATATAAACATGTTACTGACCTGCCTGTTAGAAACCTTTTTAACGGTGTATATAAATAACCACGAGAAAAAGAACTACTGAGCGCGTGTCACCCACTCGTTACCAATTCAGGTACGCACATTAAATTGTGCTTTTTGACTAGAATTATACACCCGAGTCGATTAATTAAATAAATAAAGTTTTGAGAGTATTCTAGATTTTTTTTAACCATTTCATGCACTGCGACCTCATGGGACAGATATATATATAAAAAAAAAAAAAAACTCTCTTCGTCTTTATATGGGGACATATGGGAAAACGCAAATGCATGAAGACCACAGGAGGATGCGATTGTTTATCATATAACCAATTGGGGGGAAATGTAAAACAGTGAAACAGCCGAGGTCAGGCAGGACGCGGTGGCCGCGCTGTTGGTGCAGACTGAGAACTGAGAAACTCTCCAAGCTGCAGGTGCGGGCGTGCCTCTGGACTGTGTGTGTGTGTATCGTTTATTGGTTGTTTTCTGTCCGTGTTTATATCGGTCGTACACAGTGCCTTCTTTGAATACATGTATCACAATGTGCATTATTTTGTGTCCGACTCTCCAACTAGGTCCTCTGGGACTCTCTTTCGGTAGAGTGCTGTGTTGAACTGCATTCTCGACCATCTTTCATTACAATATATTCATTATGTGTGCAAAACTATTTTTTCAGCTGTTTTCTGTATTTCGTGCATGAAAGCGTTAAGGAAGACAACACAGTCTTGACCGCTTTTTTTAATATGTGAAAGCTTTTTTTTTTAATGAGCCCAATACTAGCTCTATTCCTTACAATTACATTATGTTATGGTGGATTTGTTACTATTAAGTGGTATTTTGAAATTATATAGCAATTCTTTTTTTTTTTTTTTGCCAACATCTGAACCATAAAGATGACCAATTGCTGACCCTTGCACATTCCAGCAAGGCAGCCAGCACAAGGTAAAAACTACAAAGTAAAGTGGATGAACTTTTCCTCGCTCCCAGTTTTCCCTGCTCCGGAGTGATCAATGTGTCAACACAGTTTTTGTGTCTTTAAACGGAATGGCGCAGTCTGACTGGATTTGCATTTAGATTCTAAATACATTTAGTTCAAGGTGGTTGCTTCTCAATTCCTTACATAATGAGTAAAAAGACAGGCCACTTTCTTAGTAATAATGTATTGACTGCCCTCCAACAAGTATTGGGACAGATGAACAGCCCCCGTTGCAGAATCTCGTTTTTAGGGACATGCACAACCCAGTAGTTCTGCGTTGGTTGGGAATTCAAATTTCTTTGCACTTTTGGAATGGATTACCCTTTAAAATAATTTGCAGATATTAAAATGCATGAAGTTTCGGGGGGAGGGGGTAACATGGGAAAGCTGCTGAAGGTTAAGTGTGTGTAAACAAATAATCGTATAAATAATTTAAATATATAAACTTTCACTTTTTGAAATCCCTTTCTATTCCATTGTATATGCTTCTATGTTTAAAGCTAGAACGTTGCACTGTAAAGTTTGCTTTACTGTACATCGCGTTGCACTGTGTCAATTGCTATGGCTGCCCATGTCTTCACTACTGTATGCTTATACACACTGATACGCTTTTACTGTATACCGACCTGATTCAACGTTTATTAGGGTAATTTCCTGACCTCTTCACATTAAAGCGGACAGGCTTCTCAAAGCCGGCTGTTGAGTAACGCTGTTTCACTCAGTTTCCCCTCAGGTCACAGACGTTGTTGTTTTTAGCTGTCCTTGCAGAGCAAGCAATCAGTTATCCTGTGTCTCTCTTAAGTGTCGTCATGGGAGATCAGATGGCCAGGTGTGTGTTCAGTAATGGATGACTGGCGCTGGGAAGTTCACCTTATAGTTTAAATGTAGTGAGATGCACCTCACCCTTTTCCAAACAGTTTACTCAGCATTGCATAACCAACAAGGCCCATTTTCACAGTCATTACTACTACGCTTTTGCTTCGAATTTACTATGTTTTCCCAATATTTTTTTGTATGCTTTATCGTACTTCTATGTTTTACTTTATTATAAGTTGCTAAGCGTTTGTTAAAATATTAGCACACAAGTATGCTTTCCCTACAATTGGTATACTGCAGTATAATCTGTACATTTATGTTACTTTATAGAGGATGAAGGCATCACTAATATTATTTGTATTACTTTAAGTTTGTTTCCATAAAAGGCACTTCATACTATTCTGAAAGGAATGTTTTTCAGCCGTGGTCGAAAAACGAGTTTTTGCGCAGTTGGTCCACCACGAGCCACCGTATTATTATGTGCTGGTGGTGAACTGCAGGAAACGTTCCCACTGTTGCTCGGAGATGTAAGGTTTTTGTAATTCCAGAGTATTCTTTTTTTCTGTCTTTGGAAGATACAGCCACAAGTAGGTATAATATGGTGGCTGTGTTTGTAGTTTTTTTTATGTTATTTAGAAAATAGCAATGGTCAAATGGCAGTATTACAACAAATTTACAGTAAACTCAATTTGACACGACACTAATCACTTTTTTCATTTCAGACGTCACACATTTAATTCCCATCTCCCATTAATAATGGTATAAATAAAGGTTTGACAAAATTGTCTGACGCTGCCTAGAATCGATCGATCAATCAATCAATCAATCAGTATATTCTGTACATTTCAGGAGAATGATGGTGAACTCCCCGTCCCCTTTACCAGAAAGAGCCATCTATGGCTTCGTCCTATTCTTGGGTTCTCAGTTTGGATTCAGTGAGTATATTGTTAATGTATTGATGTACAGTGTCTGCACAGATTAAAGGACGGCTTATATCTCCAACAGGAAGAGCAAAGTCTATAGGACCTGCTAACCTTCAAAACCTAGTCAATGATCAGTTGGTGAATGACTGTATCTGAAAATGATTGCTTCCTAATGTATTTATTTTTAATTTTTCAGTTCTTTATTTGGTGTGGGCTTATGTTCCAGAACCTTGGCTGCACTCTTTGGGTTTAACGTACTGGCCTCAGAAGTAAGTGATCATCTTAATAATAGTTGTTTGGGTATAGGGACTAATCTTAACTGATATCTGTCCACGCTTTTACCATCAATCCAGTTATTTCCATGTGACTGCAGTTATGTATTTATGGAAGTTGTCACTAGACGATGCTCATTTGTTTTTGAATATTTCAAAAATCATGGCTTTGTTTTAAGAGAGCTTTTTTTTTTTTACCTAATACAATTAGATGCACCTCTCCCCAGTTCAGTGCTTGTATGTGATATAAAGTCACTTACTTCTCTCAAGAAAACATTGTTAAATTACACATATGAAATAGATGCAGTATCCTGTGCTTGGTAATGACTTCTGTTTTTATGATTTCAGGTATTGGGCAGTTGCTTTGCCCATGTATTTGCTAGTTGCCCTGACAATTAGTTTCGTGCTACTGCTAGGCATCAACATGATGAGCACTGCTCCACTTAACTCTGTGGACACTGTCACAGGTGAGTAGTTACACTGGACGCCAACATGCTATAATATTATCCAGACCAGAAAATGGAAAGTAAATACTAGATTGCTAGATTCAATTTTGATAAGCCCTCTTGATCTTCAAAACATCTTGGCTGGGAATGCAGACTGGAGCCACTCTGTAATTGTTCTTTCATGTGTTCAAACTTATCAAGTGACCACTTGAGTCTAGAGCTTCCATCCCCATCCTGGGAGTGTCACATGGTAGTGATGCAACTTTGGCGCCACCAGTTGATATTGAGGTTTTCTAACTGGATTTCCCATTACACGCTAGGACTCGCAGACCTATCCATCACACAAGTGCTATTATTATTATTTAGTGTCAAATCTTTTCATTGATCCATCAACTTGTCATTTCTAAAGAGCCTCCCATTGCTTTCTTCACTGAAGTTTCCCTTTCAGAAGATATATTCAACTCTGTAATAGTTTCAATGAAGCTGGCCGGCACACTGTCGTAATACTATAATAATATAATTAAATAATAATTCTAATCCCTTGAATAGAAAATATCTTTAGCTTGATCAGAAATGCAAACCTGATCCAAGCAACATGCACACAGTACTGTAAAAATAATACAACTTCACCTTTAAGGGGACCAATTTAACTATATTTATTATGAATATTTAAGAGGACGTTACAAAATGTTTAGTAATAGTGTGTTTGTACTACAGTTATGCGCTAAAAAAACACTTGGATCAAAAGAAACTAACCCCCAAACTGAACATTTGTAGTAAGATTGTCTCCAGTTTTTCTTCTAACTGTATGTCCCTCTAAACATGGTGTTTGCAACAACTTGTATGAATACAGTACTACTCTGAACCCACTTGAACCATGCTATCACAATGAAATGCCTGCTGATAGCAGCTGGAGAAAACAAACTTCCATATCACAATTGATCTGATGAGTGTGTGAAAGATTTAGAGCTGTCTCAGCTGTACATTCACTTTGAACACATCGCTAATGTGAACAGGGTCCTAACTGGTTTGAGTTAGTGACAGTCTGCTGTAGCTTCATTTATTTATAACCTGTTCCGCCAGTACATTAATGGTATTTTCTACCTCATTGTTGCAGACAGCTATGCTAAGAGCCAGCAGGCTCAAGAGTCTGAGAAGGGAGCTGTTCCAAGCTTAAAGGATGTTTCCATCAGTGAAGTGAATCGCATTTTCTTCCTTTCACCACGCCACCTTAATCACCAAGTGAAAAGTAACTTGGAAGAAGCTTGTAAATGAACACAGTCATTTTCTAGAGGAATAACTGTTTGGGGAAAAACGGAGAGAAAGCATACCAGCATCATTTCTACTGAGCGCTCAGTTGGGACTGGGGTGCTAGTGCTTAGTTTACCAGGGTGCACGCCCTGGAACTAGAACTTCAGACATTGCACATTCTAGCAATGACCAGGAATGCTCTGTTTTTTAGACAATATGGGCCGTATTCACAAAGCCTTAAGGTCTGTTTTGAAAAATTCCCTTAAATAAAATAGTGCTTTGAAAAATGAGAATAAACTATTTTTATGAACTACAAACCTGATAAAAAATGTGTGTAGAATTCTAAACTGTAGTCGCAGTGCAGTCTTCAGATCCACCACATTAACAAACAGGTGCACACTATATTTATTTATTAGCAGTCGTCAAACATGTTTAGAATTAACACTGAATCCTTACTATACCTAAATAGAAATGGTGTTTCTGGGATTCTTGTGCAGTTTTAGATTTTAAGATAAGTCTTGTACAGAACAGTTTTTTTTTTCCTTGTACTGTATGTCAGTTGTTTTGGGGAATATGTCTGCTAATGATAAACCTTTAGTTCTGAAATAATACCATGCAATGGACTTGACATGAATAAACTTAGACATGCTTCCGGCCCTGTTTTGTTGAACCTATACATTTAGGTTGAAATCACTGTTTTGTATTTGTTTATCTGATAATGGCTGCAGTCCAGAGGCGTCAACTGCGTCTGAAGTCCCAGATACTTAGGAATGAAGTTAGCCAGGGTTAAATACAAAACTGTTTACTCTGAAAGATAACGAAGAAGAACAGGACCCTTTATCAAATCATTTTCATAACAATGTGAGATCTCTTGTGACATCAAAGAGACAACGACAAGTAGAAACTGGAGCAAAATGTAACCAAGCAATGGTACGGTCATTAATTAGCTTTAGGGTTTCATTATCACGTCTGACATTAGTTAGCTTGGGAGAATGAAGACTATATCCTCATGCAACCCTCCGTATGCTGTATACTGCATGATGAATCCTGTTGGCATATGTACTTTAATAATAATATATAAACCATACTGTAACATGCTGTATATGTTTTGTACATACGATGTTCTCTGTTGCAGTTTTGCCTGTGGTTTCTGATTGCAGTGTGTTTGTGGTGCATTTCTATGCCTTAAAGAAAAAAAAGATGCTTTGTGTATGCTTCTTTATTTTAAATTTGTCATTTATTTTTAATAAAGTTGAAATTCTGTATATTGCCTAATAGGGAGAAAAGAATTGCCCTGTGGTGTGCCCGCTCAGAGGATTATACTGTATTAAAATGATGACAAACAGAAGCGCTAAGAGACTTGAACCCACTGGGCAGCAACCGTATCAATTATACTGTGCTGTCTGTGCTTTCTGCTTGTGGGAATTGCTAATAATAAATGAGCCCATATTTAATTTCTCTACAAATAACACACATATTAGCACTAAATATTCTTTACATTTAGCAATTGGAGTTGCCATGGTAATCCCCTAGATTTCTGCCATGTGGTAGCACAATAGCTTTTCTCCTATTTGAATGCATTGTGCATATTGTGTAATAGTGGAATTTAAAATCCAGTTGAATTAGTACAAAGTTTTTTGTGCTTTTTTGAGTTCCTTGAGTGCCACCACCTCAGCTTCGTTTTTTTTCGGTAAGAGTAAAAGTTTGGGATTGACTCCAGCCACTCGGTATAGATTGAGCATGTCCCAGGCTGCACAGGAGAGTAGATAAGAGACCCAATCTCCTTCATCTGATGCTATCTCTAAACCTGAAGGGAGGAGTCTGTCACTTCATTTGATTGCTTAAGGAACGTGATCATAGCAACACTAATAGAGGTTTGCTGAGAGCTCTCTTCACAGGGGAAAATTGCAATGACCTAAAATACTGCTGTTCCATCACACACCAGTGACAGAACTAAAGCTGACTGTTGGATGAACTCTGTTCCTAGCTCTTCATATAACCCTTTAGGCCAGCAGAGTTAATTAGAATCTGTTTGATGATGCCTGCCAATTCATCTAAGTGGCAGAGATATTAAATGCAATTTACTACGTACAGATAATATAGTTTGCTAAGCACACATATATTAACAAAATACCAACAGATAATAAAATAACCAACACACGAAATCTTTAATCATTCTAATACACAACTTTAAATACAAAATGACAGCATTGTGCAAAAGTAGGTTACCATGAGCAACAGCCCTGTTACAGCACATGGCCAACATGTTGGGTCTAAGGTGATATGTGGATGAGGCAATAACAAGCAGCTTCTAGAGTTTTAGGACAATTCAAATATAGCAATGTTAAAACCGTCCAGCATCCAGAGAGGGCAAATTCATTCATTTGTATTTATCACTATCAGTACCGTAAAGACCCTGAAGAAGTAGATCACCATCCATGATATTTAAGCATTTAAATCTTTGTCTCTTTTTATTAAGTTTCTGTTTCACACTTCTATATATTCTCTGCATGCTTAAAGGTATAGATGAGTATGCATTACCCTTACAAATGATCTTCAGTGGCAATGCAGTGATTGAGCCATTAGTACAATGGTACCAATACACATCAGCAATCCATATCTGTACCAGTGTGCAATATTTGTTCCAAATGTTGCCATTGCTGGTAACACTGTGTCTGCTAATGTTTCTATTATTACAATTGTAACAGTATCCTCCTTACATTTTTTTCCAAACTTTATAAGGGTTAAGCCTATGAGCGTTGCACCACATCATAGCTGTGTCTGGGTAGTTAAGGTCATTACAGTTCATGACCCTCCAAGCAGCCCGAGGTGCAAGTGAAATAGACGTAACCCTACTCTTATCTGCTTGTTTTTCAGCAGGGCTCTTCAATCAGTCTGCGGTGGAGCAGCAAAGCAGCTCAGTTTCACCTGGGCTTTGCCTGTCACACAGTGCCCAGCCCCAGACACTGCGGGGGGAGGGGGCTGCTGCAGCACTGTCATCAGAGTCTGAGATAAAGCATCAAAAACAAACAGGGCTGTGATCAAATAGCAGCGCAGTGTTTAAACCCAAGTGTAATGATTTACCCCGGCCCTTAATATAAACTAAAGTAGATCAGATGTCAGAGCCCACTACTGCTAAGGGTGACTGGCCTTCACGTCCAGCTGAATCCTAAACTTAGGTTTAGGGACCAAGTTGGATCCCTGCTTCATCTATTAGGAACCCCCCGGTATTCACCAGAGCAGTGGGCTTTGTTTATCAGAAATAAAGAATAACTCATTATGTATGGAATAGATAACTTACTGGAGCCTGTATAGTCTTTCTGGAGGATCAAATATTGATTCAAATGAACTCTTCCTGAATATTAGTTAAAGCACACATATGGCAGGGTTAAGTGGGTGTAATAATTGTAAACTTGTATTTAAAACGAAAACTAAATGAATGATTACCATTCAGACATGTTACTTAAGGCATTTCCCATGAATATGCAGTGCAGATGGTGAACCGGTGTTGGCTGGGTCTTTATTCTTAACCTGTTGTTTCTTTTCCCACCACAGTTGCTCAGTAAGGTCTAGATCTCAATCTGGAAGCAGGCTAATCCATCAACCTGGTCGTTTTCTGTGGCTGAGACTGAGTAATATGAACTGATGTGTTTTGGGTCATTTTAAAATAGTTATTGGTGTTTCCGTACGCATGACAAATTGGAAGTGACTAGCTTTGAGAATCTAGCCCTAAATCTGATCACCATGCAGTGACACTTCCTGAAGGGTACAGCAAGGGCCAAGGCTGCAAGGGCTTCCATGCCTTCCAGTGGGGGTTGGCTGGTAAGAATTAGCAATCAGTCTTTCGTGGGAAGAGCCGCGGGCCATTGCCCGCTGGCTGTATTGTCAAGTACTGCAGTGAAGATCTGTAGCCTGACTTGGGTGATTTATGGGATACCATCCATCAGATAAAAAACAAGGTCAAAAGGTATACCTCAAGTGACCAATACAGCATCAAGGGTATTTATTAACAGAAAAGGAAATGAGACACCAAAGATAACTTCTGTTCTTTCTAGTGACAGCCATGGGTCTCAGCCTATTTCTCTCTTTCTGAGTCAATCCAAGCTGCTTGTTTCAATAACCAGTATTTGGATTGTCTTGTTTGGGTGTTGGTGACACAGCAGGTAGGGCTGTGACCTCGTGGTTGAAAGTTCACAGGTTCAAACCCTGCTCTGGACCACACTTGGTCATGCTCCATCACCAGCACCATGTGCCGTGATAACATGCTGCTTTTTAGACCTTAAGCTTCCTTGGCAACTTATCAAAAATAACTAGTGGAGGTATTAGTAAATAACAAGAACATGCACAAAATAACCATTTCACATAGAGATTTAAATAGGATAGATTATTAAATGTACCTCTTGCACACATACACACTGGATGTTATGCTAGACAGAATCAATTTTCAGGTATTCATTTCTTAGTTAAGCATTCATGTCTGACAAAGATGAGAATTCACTGTGGTGACGGTAAAGGAACGGTCATTCTGGTATTTCAGAGAGCTTCTACCTGTTGTATAATGGCTACTCTACTTGTAAACTTATTGGCTGTGACGGTTTATGAATACCTTTACTTGGAACAAATGCTTTAAGTTAGTGCGCTGGGAGGCATTGCAGTAAAGGTGCATGTCAATTGTATTGTATATCTACATCATTTTAAGGATTCAGTATTTTTTAGGTTCATTACAGGTTGTGTTTGTTAATAACTGGCCACGCTGATTTAAAGGGTACATAAGGACCTTTTTATTTTATTGTGTTATGTGTTCCCATGTGTTACTTTTTTAAACTTTTAAATTGCATTCCCTGGACCTCTCAGAACTACATTTCCCATCATCCTCCTGCTCACTGGTAAATCCATCTCAGTTACATATGTGAGCAGAAGGATGATGGGAAATGTAGTTCTGAGAGGTCCATGCGGGTACATGGGAAGCCATCTTGACGCAGGGAATGCAATTTAAAAGTTTAAAAAGTGGTCAAAATGTAAAAAAAAAATAATAATTAAAACAATACACACACCTTACGTAAACAGTTGTACCAACACATGGGAACATGGAACACAATAAAATAAAAAAGTCCTTATGTACCCTTTAACTGAGACTACCCTAAACTGTACAAATATTATTATTATTTGTTTATTTAGCAGACGCCTTTATCCAGGGCGACTTACAGAGACTAAGGTGTGTGAACTATGCATTAGCTGCAGAGTCACTTACAATTACGTCTCACCCCAAAGACGGAGCACAAGGAGGCTTGCTCAGGGTCACACAATGAGTCAGTGGCTGAGGTGGGATTTGAATCGGGGACCTCATGGTTACAAGCCCTTTTCTTTAACCACTGGAACACAGAGCCTCCTTGTAAAAGCTTGTAAAAGCAGCCAATCATCAATGTAATTGATCACTTGAAAGTAGAATCCTGCTCTACTCCAAGACATGTCAGGCAGCCCTCCTGGTCGCACCTCTGCACAGCTGCTCTCCCAGATGGTTCTGGTGTGGATCCTGCCTTGCTGAACCTGTGGGACAGGTGAGTGACTCCTATACCAGCTGCCCAGCATGGAGGAATGCAGTTAAGAAAACTAATCACACTTAACTGTCTGCACAGATAAAAAATATACTGTAGTACTCTTGGTTATTTTCAATGCTAACTTCCACCAGGGCTTGTCTAAACTATGCATTGTATCCACCTTTAAAGAGTTATAACCACTTTTTTGTTTTGCCTCGTAGAGCACCCCTTTTCTTGTGTTGAAGATGTTCAGTTTCTTTGCTGTTTTTAAACCCTAATTTGGGATGCATATAATTCAATTACATTGCTGTGAAATGTTGGTCAAGCTGGAAGCCGACAATATGTGCTATTTTCTTTTTATCTGCAATATTAATATTGTTGGAAATATTTGTATATCCTGAATTTAAAAATAAATAAATAAATAAAACACATGGTAAGAATGGTAAAACTGTTAGGTACAAAAATTCTAGCATAACAACAACATGGTTTAACACATTTCTTAATGCTATCTTGTGTTTGCTTATGCACGAAATAAACCTTTCGACTTATTGTTTGAGAAAAACCAACACAAAACTTTACACTTTGTTATAAAATATTTACAATCTGTACATACACAACAGTAACATTTACATCTAATATTAATACAGATGAAAAGAAACCCATTGCACCAATCTAGCATTGCAGGCAATTTACAACTGCATTAGAAGTATCCACAAAGTAGTTTTATATTGTTACCCAAGAGGTCATCATAGTGGTTTAGGGTATGAAATAATATTATACAAACTACTTAGGTCTAGAATAAAAAGTGAATGAGTTGTATCTCTTATAAAAAGTGATGGTGAAGTAAAGCATAGTAAAGCACTTCAGACTATGGTAAAGAATGGTAAAAAAAACAGTTTAACTAATACAACTACAAAAGCTCTTGTGTTCCAGTTGCCTGTAACCGAGATAAGATCAAGAAAACACGATATTTGAGTAATTTGAATACTAACTCTTCAATGCACGGTGCAAGCATGGGAGAAGCAAATTAACTGCAAGATTACCATGAAAAATATACCGTATTACTGCTAGACTTGAGGTCCTGGCAGATCCTTTAAACTACGGTAAGGGATTCTGCCTTTGTGACGCTGAAGTAACAAAGACCCCAGTATAATATTGCCAGCTCCCTGTAGCCAGCTGTTGCACATGAGTTTTTAGACAGCGTAGCTGCCCTGCCCTCGCCTTTCATACTCAATGGTATTTCCTGTTGGTGCTTGACCTAATTATCCATGTTTCTTTGTGTCTGTCACTCGAGGAGGCCGGGTTTCCTGACAGCCACTGATCCGTCTCCTCTGCGTATTCATTCCTCTGTTTTCAAAACAGGGGCCGTCTTCCCGTGTAGTTTCCCCTTTCTAGATCTGCGGTGTTGTCATCATAACCGAGGGAGGCCCCTCTCCTCTTCGATTTCCTCCTCCTCCTCCTCCTCCTCCTCCTCGGAATCCGAGTCATCGTTGTAGAAGTGGATTGTCGCTTGCACAGGGAAGCAGGCCAGAACCTTCTCTCCCATGCTGTGCAGATAGTCGTGGGATTTGGACTTGGGCATGTAAAGTCTAGGGACAAATGAAAAGAACATTTTAAACATTTTTATTCACAAGTAGCATATCCTAAAGAAATATATAGGGTCTGACTTCCATTATTGTTGCTCCCGTAAAAATTCAGTAAACCTGAAGGAGGCACTAGCCAAAATATTTATTATAGTTTTAACAACTAAAACTTTGTTCTTGCATTAAACAAACAAACAAAAGCTTCGTAGATCTGTCCTCTTAACCCACCGAGTAGAGAATTTAATTTTCTTTGAAAAAAAATCAGAACACAAGCTGTATTTATGTAATTTGATACATTACAACAAGACTTACCTTTTGCGGTTCACAAAATTTGAGTATGTTATAGTAACAATATAGTTAAAGAGAAAATTAAATTAACAGGTAGATGCCAGTTACAAATGCTTCAAAAAATTACAAAGCACCCTGGCACTTAATGGGTTAAAAACAATACTGCACTACATTTAACCCTTTAAGTACCAGCACAGAGTAGGCATTGTGTCATTGAAATATAAAAATAGTTTGGTTCGTTGTTTAGTTTGTAGTCTAACATCAATAACGATTGTACAGATGAAATAATGAGGATGTGTCCAACAGCCTGGCTCTTGAAGAGCTAATTAATCCTTATTAAATAAACATTCTCGCTTGTGTATTTCTAGCTTTGCATCACTAACTGCGTTTACTTTCAGATAAGCATGGTGCAAACTGGGCACCTGGAGCAAAACTTTATAAACACACCTAATAATCTTTAAACAGAGATATCACACCCTCGCTGGAATCAGAGAAGTGACTTGCAGTGCATGTGTCTGTACTGGACATGCACTACCCTTGGAATGATAAGAGATTGCATTTGTGTTTAAAATTTAAAACTACAAAAATAGGAAACTTCTAACACATACATCACTTCTTGTTACAGAATCCGAACACAAGCATTTAACAAACACAAAAGTCCAGTACAGTGTAGGCAGGAGGGCTCCTTAATGAAGCAGACTCCAGCACAATGTAACACGCACATCACTGCAATAAGTGTGTATCGTTCTGCTGGCGTGATATACCTTCAGTACACACCTGACTGGATGCTGGAACCCCACAGCTCCTCTTGTCCTCCGAGCGCCCATACTGTCTGTCTGTGAACAAACCAATACCAACGCATGACCATGTGCTGCTCTTTAACAAGCACCTACAGGGGCTGCTTGCAACAGGCATGACACTAACATGAAGCACAAGTCAGACACGACGGATTTCTGAACAAAACGAACAGCACCAACACACATGTTAAAGAGATTTGTATGTACAAGCAAATGCTCAGAATAGATAGTATAGCTTTACTAAAACTTGCTAATATATTCATCCAAAGTGCAGTTTGCAATATTGCTATTGACTATATATATATATATATATATATATATATATATATATATATATATATATATATATATATATATTAGCTATTGCACTTCTATTTTCCAATATGTCTCCATGTAAGTTGTCAGACTCATAGCAATTCAATTCATCCCTCTCTCTGAAAATCAATGCAGGTCTATTCTAGTATTAATTTCTATTACAACTCACACAATCTCTTACCTGATTTTGACTCATTTGAATGTCTCTGTTCGACTGGATCCAGGGTCTCCACATCGCAGCATTGCTACCAGAAAGAAACACAGTATCGTTTCTTGCCTCTTCTCTCACATTTAACTGACAGTACTGTATATAACAGTTCAACAACAGATTAATGTGTTGCTTAGCCTTACTCGTTATGTACTGTAATATAAAACAACATTAACAGTGTGATCTGGAATGGTGTCCCCGTTGACTGATTAATCTTCCTTGACGAACACAGTTTAACACATTGTCAAGTTTTGTTGGGTTTCACACTTTCTGACGTCCGGGCAAGTATTGACGGAATCTCCATTGGAAGTCTGCTAACTAAATTCACTGAAACACGCTATTTTTAGATTAATAAAACATGCAGAAGAAACTGAAGTTGTTATTATTATTATTATTATTATTATTATTATTATTATTATTATTATTATTATTATTATTATTATGCGTAAACTTATTTTTTTAAAAAAAACTACACCGTGTCAATAAACAAAATAAAACAAATGTATGTATTAATAAATGAAAAAAATAAATCATAAAAATACGTTTGATTAAATTGGGTCAGGCTGCCTCGTCCTTTTGAATACAGACATGTGGTTCAAAATGACTCATTATAAGCGAACTGATTTAAAATCTGTCCTAGGCTAATTAAAGGGAAGGGGTATTATATAATGTAATGCAGCACATACCATTTTGGTGGTCCCCGGTTCAGTGGTAAATGAATGGCTCTTCTGCAGCACTGGCAGGTATGCGTCACTTGTGCTTTAAGAGTGTAGCCCGTGGATTGCATCTTCATGTGCTTTGGCGTGCCTCTCAATACAGCGCTGGCGAGCCCGAGGAAGTTCTGACACTGACTGAGCAATGCTTCGAAGGACCCGTCCGCTTATCAAGGCTTTCCTGTCAAACCCATCACCCAGGGTAAACAGGGCTCACGGCAAAAAAAAAGTGGGTGTGATTCCTTCCTAATGAGTTTATGTCTGTCTCCGCTGAGCACCTGATACAATGCATCAGAAACGATGACATACCGTTGAGGGGAGATGATGAAGTGACATCGGGAAAATGGAAGAGTTTAAGCCGGTGTCTGAAAATGGCTGTGACGATGACATTATCACAAATAGCCACTAGGCCTGTTCGGTATTACAATCGGCCGTTTAATGCTTTCATGTGCACCAACTTAATTCTGATTCATCATTTTGGTATAATTTTATTTTTCATTATCACGGTTGTATTAATTTAATGCAAGCTGCAGTATAGTTAACCATGTATTTATAACCGAGAGGGCACCTCGAAATCGCGTACAGCAAAACTACACACATCTTGATTTTTTTTTTCTTAATTTCCAAAATGCAGATATTCTCCATGTTTAAAATAACTTTTTAAACATATTTATTTATTCAATCAATTGATTAACTAGCATTGTGCTGTATCTGAAGATTTGAGACTGAAAATACTGAAAAATGAAAATGAACTTTGTATAACAATACTACTACTACGACTACTACTACTAATAATAATAATAATAATGTTATTATTGACTTATTTCACAGGGCATCAATGATATGTTGACATTACCACTAGCACAACGCTCTCCGTCGCCCTCTTGCGGCAGAGGGTCTTGCTACAATGATTATATGATCATTAAACTCCTATCACGGCGACTCACACAACCACGCCTCACAGCGTTACCCAACCGGCATGCAGCACTCACGGCAAGGACCTGAAATAACGTATACACCGTATTATAGAGAATATAATCACATCCCCGATAGGCGTGATAATACGGTACAAAGGGATTGTTTCTGTACCATGTGTAATCGTGCCTGAAAGTGAATGACAATAAAAACGGGTTCTCTTGACGTTTGTTGCACTGTAATGCCTACAGAACTGGTAGTCTGTGGCATGTGAAGTTGCATTTAATGTCAAAATAACACTTTCAAAATTAGTTTTAAATAAGCATTCACTTTCTTCAATATCTGATTTCTTACTGAAAAAAAGGTCCTTATGCGCATTTTTTGGCGCATATACGGTATGCATGACGCGTTGGAGTTGGGAGGAGCCGAAAGGGCATCAACAGGGAAGTGAGGAAGAGAACACGCAAGAACGGATGAATATATAGGAGGAGGAGGATACACATGTCAGGTTTCCCGCATGTCATAAGCAATGCTGATAACACTGTGCTACGTCTATCTGTGGGTTCGATTCCAGAGGTGTTATACGCTAGTTATCCGAAGCACCGTGCACAGACTGCACGCGAGCAGCAGCTTCACGTTCTGCACTGCACTGAAACCCGGGCAGCTGCAGAAAGAAAAGCAACGCCACGGGCAAAGTTTCAGTAAGCATGTTACAAGCCCTTCCAATCTCGACGAGACTGCGTGCTTACAGCTGGGGAACAAGCTGCTTTACATTACTGACTCGCAGGTGATTGGTTTCATTTTCATTTTCACCTATTTAAGTTGTCACTTTCTGTTGATAGTTTTTTAAAAATCTATTCTAAGGCCTCGCATAGTTGAACACAAAACAAGTTCAATTTACAGTACCGCTGACCTGCCTTGTTGTCAAAACCTGCCACTAACTTGTTAGTTGATGTTGTGGTTATGGTCCCCTCTCACAAGTTTGAGGATGAAAATAAATAAATAAATCAATAAATAGTAGCCTTGGGTTTTAGTTTTAGCTATAACTTATCCTTAGTAATGAAACGCGTGACTTGTGTAGTTGCAAATCAAAGTACACTAGTCCAGCTGTATAATAATATCTAAATATTATTCTAAACGATGTGCATAATTGTTAAGTAATTACAGACCCTGATAAATTACTTATTTGGTGTATATAATTTGTAATTGTATTTAAATTAAATTACATTTTATTAGCTGTCCATAGCTGTATGTATGTCTCAGTACTTTACCGTTACTTTATCAATTAATGGTTACTTATTTAAATTGTTCTTATCACTGCCCTATATATGTTCACGTTTCAAAGTCAATTTCAAGTTAACTATCGAGTTGCATCAGTACCAGTCTCAATATTACAGTAACTATTACTGTATATCCCATGCTTTCTTATTTAAGGTAAAGAAAATACACTGCAGCCCAGTAATCGATTTATGACTTCACATAGTTTGGTTGAAGAACATTATTTATTTGGTTATTGATAGCTGGTTGATTAATATTTTCAGTGTCCTGAATAAATTGACAGATTAGACATAATAATAGACTACAATATGTGGCCATAAGAAAAGTACCACAAAAAAGGGGATTGATTATGGTGATGAGAAACATTTATATTTCAAATGCCATTTGGGATCTTGCAGGTGACTGGGTAATGCAAACTAACTTTGTATTTCATTTACCTACTGAATACTGTACCCCTTGCATTTTTCATATGCCATGCAAGGTTGGAAATAAGGCTGCCTTCCATAGCAGTTTGATCCCTTCCATTTTTCTCAGTTGCGTCCAAACTAATGCCTGGCTGTACACGTTTAATTTATATAAGCCAACCAATGTTACAACCGCCATGTTAAGGACTGTAACTTTACCCCAGTAATACTCATTATACAGTTTTACAGATGCAGCTAAAATTGAATTGATAGTCTAACTGGCTAGGATATATTCAAAAATGAAAAAATATGACATTTTGACATCAAACATGAAATACTGTACTACTGTTATGGCTTCGGGTAGACTTTTGCAATATCATTTTGTAGTTTTTTTGATGTTAAACACAAGATATGTTCATATAGTTTTTTTGTTTTTTTTTTAATTATGTCTCAATCCTAAAAATCTAGCTGATGCAAAACTTTTGGCCATAAGCTGTATGTATTAAATACTTTGCATTGCCTGGATATGGCTCGACACTAGTGAAAACTGACCAAAGTTAATCTTAAGAGACATTCACACTTTTTGCTCTGTGGCAGAGATGGGGAATACCTGTTGTACTATGTATGTGTGTGTCATTTGCAGCCCTGTGAAGACCTGAGCAAGTGGACCCTGCTCCAGGAAACACCTTTGATTTATTTGGAATCTACACCTAGACGAGAGCGTGTTGCGTTTGTACTGGAAGCTGCATCAGGACAGGAACAGAAAACCGCTTTACACAAGCTGTCAGCTTCATCCAAAAAGGCATGTATGCGTTTTAAATTCCCTGTAGAACTTTGTGTATTTCACTGCTTTACCTGTTTGTCAGGTTTGGTTTTTTTAGAATCTGGGCTGAGCGCATTAGGAGTATTGATTCAGGTCAATACAAGGGCAGTCCATTTAAGCTGCGTTTACATTGCCTTTCTGGTCTGATCCCAGCACGAGAGCGAAAGCTGCTGACGCAGGTAACTGGCTACTACCAGGAGCATTCACTGCAGACATGTTTTGTAGGCTGTTATGATAATGATTTTAATGAACTGTGTTGTAAAAATGTACTGTTGTGTGATATCGGAAATAATTACACTGGAAGTAAATCCATGGTAATTGAATTCAAATTCATGTTTTCCTGTTTAATTGATTTGCTTTAACATAGATAACAAAATGTAAACCTAATATTTATTCACAAAGTGCAAGCGTTTAAAATGTAAACATAGCAATGAAAGCACGGTATGGATAATATACTGTACCTACTGTACAGTGTGAGATCAGGTTATGTTAATACAGGATCCAAGTTTCTATTTGAGGTCCTTTTCCAAATTTCTGCATGCTGAGTTCTACCATGTGTCAGACATGCATAGAGGGGTGTTACAGCATGCAGTGCTTTAAAAATAAAACAACATTATTTCTGTTGTTGCATGCTTGCTTTTAGCTTGCAACATTTTTTTTTTTTAAGTTTAATGCTTTCTTTTCAAACAAAAATAAATAGATAAAATAGATGGAAAGTATTTTAACGAGCTTTACATCTGCAGTGTTGCTACCCCAGACTTGACTGCAATGATAACAACCAACCATTAAACTTTAAAACACCACTTAGCTGTGCTGTTAGCTGGCAACAGGGACATACGGCTTTTATACATTATTAAATTCATGTCATTTGCATAATAAATTAGTGTGTGCTACAGCTGGCAGATGTTCACACTGTTTTGTCCAAACCCTGTATGAGCAGGTTGTGGAAACTTTGTTGTAAGAATCACATTGTGTTCTCTAATGATTTAAAGTGTAGAATTGCATTTAGGCAGATAGCTTAAAAAAAAAAAAAAAAAGACCTGCATCTCAAATCTTGAAACAGCCAAACATTCATCAAATGAAACCATAGATAAGTATGCTTCTGTAATAGAGAAATAAGAGATGCACAGAGGAAGGACCGGGTAGTTATTTTAGCTTGCTTTATTGATCCCTGATATGAAGACAGAGGATCTGTCAGGCACTGTTTTCAAAGGCACAGACAGGACACAACGTAACACAGCAGCTTCTGTGGAAAGATCTTGTGTTTGTTGTCAAGCTTCTCCGGCTTTCATCTTTTTTTGTAGACCCTGACAAATCTGCTTGATTTCCACCCTTGTCACAGGAACATCTCTTGCAAAAAAAACCAACAAAAAAAACAAAACGCCGCTCTCTGTGGATCTACCCTTCAGTGGTAGTGGACAAGCTTGTTGTTGTGTACTGAGGTTCATTTACTACATGCTCCAGCTTTGATTGGGTTACCTCTGCCATTGTCCCCCAATCCCTCTTATTTTGAGTACTGACATTCTTGGCCACGGAGGATGCACTTATTTGCAGAGCTGTCTCCTCCAGCCCGGAACTTGATCTGTGATACACTGTTTGATTCCAGGACCCCGTGGCTACGGCCAGTTGGCTGCAAGCTTGGGTTTGTGGCTGTCTGGTGCTATGGATTCTTAAGTGTCTCCGGGTATGGAAAAAAAACCAAAAAAAAACATGTCTAATGTTAAGTGGTGCTGCAGACCATTGAAAGCATATAGAAAGCTTTCTGCATATTTCTGAGAAGTCATGCTTTCACCAAAAGCATATTATATCCGGGAGATAGGATCCTGTCCGTCAGAAAGCTTTTTAAAGATAATAGCTGTTCAACATGCAGTAACAGAAGCCTTGGGGGTTAGTGGTTGAGGCTGGGGACTGAGAGAGTGTAGGGGCCCCAGATAGTATTTGCACTGGACTGCTGGGTAGCTCAGGTAATGTACAGCTTGTTGCTAAATCTGACCATTGACAGAAAGATTGCTACAGTTTTCCAAGGTTGTCATAAGGAACAAGCCTTCCTCACTGTAATATGTGGTGCATAACATCAGATGCAAAAGTTGTCTAACCCTGTTATCTAAATCAAGAATCCTATCTTCAGGTTTGTCTCTCATTGAAGAGCATACTTATTTGCATCTTGCTCCTGCAACCTGCTCCTCCTAAAATGTTTTCTTGTAATGTCTGTGCCAAAGGTACTTCTCCTATTGGATGTAGCTCGCAGTAAAACGTTTTGTTTTTTCGTAGATTCTAAAGTGGTCAGACTACTGTTTGCCTCTAGCCTGCATCTCCGGCGACCCGTTTAAGTTAATTGCAGATGCCAGTGTGGATAACTTCTGCAGGCTTGGGGTAGCTTTTATGGAGGACAGATTACAAATGGACAATGGGATGGTACCAGAAAAAATAGTTTGTAAGTATGTGGATCTTTAAAGAAAAAAATGTGTCAAGTTTATTTAAAGGTGTTGTGTTACGCACATTTTTATTTTCTTTTTTTTCAGAAAGGTTATATTTTTAAACAATCAATGAACTGCACTCAAGCAATGATATAAATCCACATAGTGGTACCTTTTTTATTGAATTATGCTTTTGCGATGTGAATTAAGACCTGAATACAATTTCCACAGGTCTTCATAAAGACACCAGATCAAAGTGAATTCTGGTCCCTCTCTGGGCATGATTTTAGTGCAGTTGAAAAGCCTATGTCCCTTTGCTGGTCACAGAACCAGCTGGTGTGTTTTCATTACATCACTGACAGTACTGCTCAAATGATACTGTATTTTATTCACTTTATTTTTGTATGTCCCTTCAGCTGTTCTACTTGAGGAATCTGCACTAAAGAAACTGGTTGAAAATACCAAGATGGATGGGGAGAAAAGCCCTGTACCTGGTACACAGACTGAACAGGCTGAGGCAGAGATACCAAAGCTTAAGGAGACGGTATCTGATAATGAGTCAGGGGACAATCGCCAAGATGGACCACAGCTTGCAAAAACTGTGCAAGGACTGCAGAAGGACCGAAGCTCAGATAAGGCTCAGGAAGAGAACGCCAACCAGCCACAGAGCACGGACCAGAAGGAGAATCAGGCCAGTCTGGGAGGGAATCATCACAGAGACGGACACCACCTCCACCTTTCCAGCTGCCACGAGTGTCTGGAGCTGGAGAACAGCACCATTGAGTCTGTGAAATTCGCCTCTGCCGAGAACATTCACAATCTGCCTGACGACTACAGCGGGTTCGGCAGTGAAGATGAGAGCTGCACTGGCCAGTCCAGGCGGGTCAATGTTAGCGGAAAGCCACCCAATGTGCTGGTCTACACCGGCTCTGATCCCAGTCGGTTCCTGACCAAATACCAGCAGGTGAAGACCATCCTGGCTGAGTGCATAGACATGGACAGCTACATCGTCTACCACTTGCTGGAAGAGCAGGTTTTGAAGGACCCCTGGGCAGAGAACTCCTTGCTGCTGGTTTTTGCCTCGGAGGAGCCAGTTCCTGAGAAGTTTCACAAACTGTTCTTGAACTATCTTTCCAAGGGGGGCAAGATATTCGGGCTGTCTTCCTTCTTCTGCTTCAGCGGGGTCAACCTAGCTCCCAAGGAGGCCCTGAAAAACAAAATCCACAAGCTGTGCTTCACTAAAACCGACCACACTGACATCGAGCTGGACGTGCTGACCAGTGGGATGGTCTATGAGAAGGTCGGAGCCAGCAGGGACAGTGGTGTGGAGTTCTGGGGACAACTTGGGAACAAAGACAAAGACATGGTGATAGTCCGTCTGCCGTATGGGGATAATGGAGGGGAAGCCATTTTGAGCCAGGTACAGTATGGGATAATGCAGTTAATATAACGCTCTAGGTCGTTTCCACTAATCGGAGAACAGATAACCATTCATGTATTACGCCGCGTCAACACAAATCCGACCCAAGCCATGTAGTTACACTGCAGCCCCGGATGAAACCTGTATCACAGTTGAATTAGAGGCATTCATGTGGCTTGGTTTCAGTTCAAATACAGACCATCTCGGTTCCTTTACTAACGTTCAATACCCACCACCTCTGACTGCGCTGGACCAGCTGCCGTTACCCTCTCGTGTTTACTATTGCAGGCATGTAAATGTTCACTCTCGAACAAGACGCTGCTGCTTGATTATTCCAGATTTATCAAAGGAAGGTGACTAGCATTACTTCTGATTGCACATTTTCAACACCCCCTTACATACTTGTATAGGATTTAAGTACAGGCCCAGTTGTTGTATGTTTCAGTGAATCCCAGGCCTGTGATTGGCTTACTCTGTCCTCTGGGTGTGTGTACTGAAGTGTGCAGCTTGCCCACTGGAGTGTTTTCTTGTCTGCATGCTGGTTTAAAACTAATCGTTGTTTTTGTCTCGTTGGCGGTACCATCTCCAGGACCATGAGGTGACTAAAGCTCTTAAAGTAAAACTTGGAATGACTAAAAAAAAACAAAAAAAAAACAATCACAGTACTAATGACTCTTTAGTGACCAACGATTCCCCCATTCCTTTCTCTCCTGTCTCCGGCGTTATCACAGGTGCTCCTGGACACTTCCCCAGACTCCCAGGAGATCCAGGACCCTGAGGATTTCAACATGCTGAAGGTCAGCAACGCCCGGCGCTACGAGGTCCTCACAGAGATCCTCAGTGCTCTCGGGCTGAGCTGCGAACTGAGCAACGTGCCTCCTCCCAGCCCTCTCTACCTCCTCACCACCACAGAGGTATGGCTTTCACTGCACTGAGAACCTGCTGAGGCGCTTTAGAGGCACCAGGTTTTGAAAATAATTATTACAACATAGCTTTATGGACTCTTATTTTAATTACCCAAACAGTGACGTCCGCCGCCATTTAACATCCTGCTGGTATTTTTTATCCAGGGGTGATTTATTGACCCCCTAAGTACATTAGTCAGCAGTGTGGAGTAGTGGTTAGGGCTCTGGACTCCTGACCGGAGGGTTGTGGGTTCAGTCCCCATTGGGGGACACTGCTGCTGTACCCTTGAGCAAGGTACTTTACCTAAATTGCTCCAGTAAAAAAAAAAAACAACTGTATAAATGGGTAATTGTATGTAAAAAATAATGTGTAAAAAAATAATGTGATATCTTGTAACAATTGTAAGTCGCCCTGGATAAGGGCGTCTGCTAAGAAATAAAAAAAAAATAATAATAATAATACAGATACAAGAGGTCTTGAGTGAGTTAAGAAGTTGTTTGGATCATAAATAGCTATTTTGTCAGATTTGCAGTATTTTCCTATTAAATCTTTATTAGAGCCTTGTGTCTGCAGTACAGTATTAACTCTAAGGGTTCGATGACGTGAAAAGAAGCAGAAACATGGCAGCATTGTTTAAGAACTGTTGGCCTACTTGATGTGGCTCAGCACAGGCAGTTAGTTACCTTAGGCCTATTTGTAACTTCCTGTCGGGCCTGCACTGAACATCCATTGATGATCTGCCAGTGGGCTCGGTTTAAATTCCATTAATTCTGGCACAGGATTTGAACTGACATTAAAGTTCACAGCTGGTGTTCTCTTTGTTAAATTCCAGTTAAACTATATGGCACGGGTCTTTTATTTCCTTGTGGAATAAAACTGTGACCCAATGCATTTTGTGGTTCTGAAATGTTGGTTCTCTAGTATGTGCTGCCCTCTGGAGGTCATGCTAAATAATACATTATTTTAAAGACCAACCTGAAACGGAATCAGTGACAGTACTGAAGAGAGTACCTTGAGTGTTTGTACCTTGAGTGTTTGTTTTCATTATCCCTGTGGACGGAGGGTTGTATGTATGTCATGCTTCACACATTTATCCATAAATGTGGAGAAACAGTTATTAAATTGTCATGAAACTTGGTATTAACATTTACGTTATTGAGACTAACTTCCATACGTCTGAATGTATCGGGGTGTCTGTGTGTCCATTCATCCATCCGTCTGAATGGATATATCGGGGTGTCTGTATGTCCATTCATCCATCCGTCTGAATGGATATATCAGGGTGTCTGTATGTCCATTCATCCATCCGTCTGAATGGATATATCGGGGTGTCTGTATGTCCATTCATCCATCCGTCTGAATGGATATATCGGGGTGTCTGTATGTCCATTCATTCATCCGTCTGAATGGATATATCGGGGTGTCTGTATGTCCATTCATTCATCCGTCTGAATGGATATATCGGGGTGTCTGTATGTCCATTCATCCATCCGTCTGAATGGATATATCGGGGTGTCTGTATGTCCATTCATCCATCTGTCTGAATGGATACATCGGGGTGTCTGTATGTCCATTCATTCATCCGTCTGAATGGATATATCGGGGTGTCTGTATGTCCATTCATCCATCCGTCTGAATGGATATATCGGGGTGTCTGTATGTCCATTCATCCATCTGTCTGAATGGATACATCGGGGTGTCTGTATGTCCATTCATCCATCCGTCTGAATGTCACACTTACGTTTCTGCATTCATCTGGAGAATTGCTTATCAGATTGTGGTTAAACATTTAATTGCTCTTGTATCAACAGTATTACAGAATAGTATAGAATATGTCTGGACATTAACGTTTTCATTAGAAAAGAGACTTGTTTTTGCACATTTTGGATAAATCTAGGCACTGGTTGAAATATAAACTTGTCTCGTATGAATTATGTGCTGCAATCATTAAAGTTTATATGAACAATTACAAACATCCCTGTAAAAATAGCCAGTGAATAGAAAGAGAGCCTTGTCTGCTGGGCTCCATTTAAGCCTACCATAGATGTCTATCTTTCTGGGCTTGGCGGGCTTCAGTTAATTCCCCCATTGTGTCTTTGTAAGACCCCTGATATTGATATTTAAATAGGGTCTCTGCCAGTGATGTCATACCCACAGCTATGCAGGGAATGTGCGGACCATGCTTGAATCTGTTTCTGCGCTTCCTCTTGTGGATATTAGAATAACAGTAGAGCTGGTTGCATTACCTATCCTGGGCATTTCACACCAAGAGAATTCAGGTTGTTGTGTAGAGCTGAACCTGGAGTGAAGGTCAAATGCTGTGTGTGGATCGGCGCCTCCTCTTACTGTTGTAGGAGATGTTGTCTCGTGCGGTTTGGGTGAGAGGACCGAAAAGCTGCTCAAACTGTGCAACATGATTTCTGTTATAATGACATGTGTGTGGTCCCGTGCGTAGAACACATGGCATCATTTATGCAGAATAGCAACCAGTCACTGTTTGCAGATTCTTTAAGTTGATTCGCAGTTTGCCTCGAGTATCTCCCTAGACTCCAGATATTAAAAACAGTGGTCAATATACTGCTTTGTAATGGAAAATACTGATACTTGCTGCGCTTTAGTGGTCATGCTAGACTAATACATGATATGTTCTTGGGGAGGAGGGAGGGGGCTGAGAAGGTGGGGTGGCTGAATAAATGTATTCTTTCACTTTAATTACTTGGTACTTAACCCCAACACCACCCCCGCCCCGCGACCCCCAGAATCTCTTTATGGACAATTTAGCAGAAAACATCTATGCAACAGTGGCTCTGATCCTGTCTGGCTTTAGATGACAGAGGGCCCAATTAATGAGGATTCAATTATTATTTTCTATGGCTTTTCAGTAGAATTAATCAAGACTAAATACATTTCCAGAACATTTTGGTTTTTTACAACCCTACTTCCATCTGTCACACTTGCCACACAGTCCCCAGTTCAAAGAGTTAGTATTTGTAATATGTTCAATATGTGATATGATCATAATAAGCATGCAGTATGTATGTACTGTATATACACACACACACACACACACACACACACAATCGAATGTGCACACCTGGTCATGTCATTAACACTTAGGCATTATATAACTATCAGGTTCATGCTGCTTCAAAGAGTACATGAGAAAAGCAGGTAGACCTGATTGAGACAAATAAAAATAAAAAAAAACACTGAAAAGCTGGTTAGGAGACTACAAAATGTATGTCTGAGAATCGGTTACATCAATTACTCCAAGAACATTTTATTTGAAGTTCCAATAAGCATTTAACCTGTCAGGACATGGGAAAGTGACTTGATGAACAATATTCATGGTGGCGCTGTCAAATTGAGGGAGCATGATTCAAATTTAAGAACTGGGAAAATGTACCCGCTTCATCTGGGGAGGTCCTGCAAAAGGACTGAACACGTGCACTGTGCTGCATCTCCACAAGGTGGCAGTATGTAGCTACAGTTCAGTCCATGTGCTGCGTGAAAACAGTACCCAGAGAGCACACAATACTAATACCCAACATTTTACTGTATCATAAAACAGATGTGAAACACCTAAAACTAACAGTTAGCAGTTTTAATTTGGCAATATTTCTAGAAATAACTATATTTAATAAAAATAACAAATGCTTTCTTGAAAAAGAACACGTTTACAGCACTGTGTTTATTTTTCTTTATGCACAGCTGAAGAAGCTTGTCCAAAATGTCCTGAAATAAGATTTTTTAAAATAATTTAAACCTTTTTTGTACAGCCAAAATAAACCTGTTCATATACACACACACACACACACACACACACACACAGTGCTCCCTCGTTAGAAGGTGGCCCATTATACTGTGTGACAGGTTATAACGTTCATTTGCCCCGTAATGCCATTACACTAGCACTAGTACTCCAGCACACAAATCTCTTAACTATGGCTCCCTACTATAGCGTTAGAAAGGGGGAGCACTGTGTGTGTTTATTAAGCTGGGACAAGAAAACTGTCATGGCTTGCTATTTTATTAATGAGTCAATATATAGCTTTAATTAATGGGATTCTGACTCTGCCCCAGTTCTCTGTATGGAGTAGTGTCTGCTCTTTCTATGTAATTGGCTCTGAACTGTAATGTCTAATTTATAACTGAAAGGATGTATTTAACTAAAGCAGTTTTATTTTATTTTTTTTTGGGGGGGGGGGGGGGGTACTATTCTTATTTAAAAAATGAACATGCGCTGCAATCATCTAATTTTCTTTTGAAAATAAAGTTAAAATGAAATCACCCACCTTATGGTGGTACATTTGAATTCTGGTGGCTTTCAAAATGATTATAACTGTGTGCAGTTATTTAAATTCTAATGCAAAAAAAAAATAAACCCTCATTGGTTATCTTTTATTTTTTGGTTCTTTTAGAAAGCTGATAAAAGGATACCAACACCACAATTCAAAGTTAGCTTATCCCAGGGCTACTTGAGCACTCGCCTTTTACAAAGACTCAAAGTGACATCTAAGATGACATAAGGTAGTCCAAGATTAGTGCTGATCAGGGTTTGTGATAGGTAGGTAATGATTTATGTTTTACGCAGTCTGTGTTTATCCTGTGAGAATCGGTTAAATCAATCACTACTGTGATAAAGATAATACTCTACAGCAGTCACAATAAAAAGTTCAATTAAAACAAATTGAAAGCCACACAATTGGACTCCCTGTGTTTTAAGTCGGACCTCCTTCTGCAAGTCATTTATCAAACCTGCACTAAAACGCTCAAAAGCAGTTTTTAAGATCGTTTCTAATATGATTCGTGAATCACTTTGATTGTTGGCTTTTCATTTATATACCCACTTGGACCTGTTGATTTTTAATAGATACAAAAAGACAGTGTTTCCAAAAGCAAAACTGTGTTTGTACAATTTTTCCTCTTCTTTTTCTTCTTGGGTATGTTTTGAGTTCAGGTTAACATTTCACCTCTGCCCCAGCCACTTTGTTACAACAAACATTCGGCTAAGGAGAGCAGCTGCCGGCAAGATTGCTTCCAGATTCGTTTTTTTTTTTTTTTTAATTGCTGCAAAAGGAAAGTAGTGGAGCAGTGTACACCTTAACAATTCAGAAGCACAGTATCCCAGCATGAGGACTACCTTACACTCTGCAGTCAAGGACTGGACTACAAGTGCAGGGATCCATGCGGAATATCTAATGTTAGGGTCCAGATAGAATTTGCTACTAGATCCAAATGCGTGAACTTACAGCCCCAAATGTTTTGTTTTTTTTTCTTTTTCATGCAAAGATTATCTAGTATGTTTATATATAATGGGATCACAAAATTAAAAAATAGTGTGTTTGTTAATTTTTTTCAGTGCTCATCTTGTCATTTATATTTTAAAATGAAAGAATATTTCCATAAGCATCTGAATTTTGAAATGCTATCCAAACGTAAAAATACTTTTTGGTTTCCTGATAATAAATACAAAACAATGCGATTTGCTTTTGTATAACGCTCTTCACCCGGAGCATCCCAGGACACTTTACAATAAAAACTATTTTAAAAAGAAATAAATAAAAAAGAGCCACTGACCAATCAATCCAGCTCAAGAATAAGCCGACGCAAACAAATCTATTTTTTAATTTGAGTTACAAGACTCGACTGTGCCAGCGTTCCTGATCTGACTCGGGACAGAGTTCCAAAGGCCCTCGCCCCTCCTGATTATAGACAACCTAGAAGGAACTGCCAAAAGTTTAGCATTCATTGTTCAAGGTGCGACTAGGAGCATGAGGTATCGCCATCTCCTGTATATAAAGACATCACTACATTGGTGTCCTGTTTAGTACACACCTGTATTTTCTGATTCTCTAGTGGGAATCATACAAGGTTAACCGTTTTGTGGCTACCTGTACTATCAGAGACCATATGAGGTACAGATATTGCAGAAACGGTGATAACTAAATATTTCTATAACCTTGACATTGACCAATATGGCTGACATATTTAAGTAATATCACATTTTATGTTACTGTATGACAAAGGCATCATCACACTTTGAGATAGTGTCTTCACATTAGTATACAACTGTTTTATATTCCGTGATTCTCATGCTCATACAAAAATGGTTTGTGCCTTTATTTTAACCCCTGCTATGTTTAATATATACTACTTCTATTTTATTATTATTATTATTATTATTATTATTATTATTATTAGAGATATCTTGTTTTAAATGCTAGTTTTTTGATTTGTAAAATCCTATTCAGCACCTGTGTTTAGGCTGCAGCGTGAGCTCTGAGATTGAAATTGTATTTGAATTTGTCTCAGGAATCTGATCGCAGAACCCTAATTACTGCAGTGTAACAAGTACAAAGAAGATAATGGAAGCATGCTGATGAGTGATTCTAATTGATTAGCTATCGCCACACGCTCTAATACGGATCACAAGCAATTATGTTAGCAGTCATCGTTATCATCTCTGCCCTTTCAGACGCCGTGGGTGCTAACGAGACAATTCAGTTACCAGATGGTGTCTTTCAAAGGTTGATTTTTTTTTTTTTTTTTTCTCTTACTAGCTGAAGGAAGAGCCGTGGCGCACTGATGTTGTAATGAGGCATCCCTCTAAGTAGCCATGTACAAAATTAAATAAAAAAATAATAGGGAAATCAGACAAAGTTTTGGCTAATGCCTTCATGGCTTTTGTGTGCCACAACCGTGAATGGTGGGCTGTTCTTAAAGCGTTTTACTCCGATCTTTAAAATGTAGCCTTGCTGTATTATTTATTTATTGAGTTATTTATTTTTAAGGCAGGGAACTAAGGCTTTACATCTATGTTTAATCGATTTAGGGGTGGTTTCACATACCCCAATTAGCACTAATCTTGGACTACCTTCCCTAATCGGGGTCTGTGAAACCAGCCACAAATGTTTAAACCCAGCCTGAAACCATTGCACACGCTTTCAGTGAAAAAACACAATTTGTTAGTCATCTTTATATTTTAGTTTTGTATTTATTTAAAAATTTAACGTTGGATCACAATGAATAAATGATGAAACTTAAAAAAAAATAAAAAAATAAACAAAGACGTTTTCAGTTTAGTCAAATACTAGTTTAGGATTTTTATTTTATATTAAACGTTTCAACCTTTTACAACCTTAACTAGAAACAAACAATTCACTTGTTTATTCTAAGGTGTCCAAAAGCACTTGGAAGTTCTGTCTTATTCTCTTTTTAAAAATGCAAACTTCCAGCCTTATGAGCTTAAGAAAACACACCCGATCAGACTGGCGGCTTCAAAATGAATGTGTAACTAAACCTGACTGTATTAAAATTTCTCCTGTTCAAGTATCTTATAATCAACAGAAACAGAATGGTGTTTTAACCACCTAACAATACCATGTCAATTTTTTTTTTGTGGTTATACTTCCTTAAAAACAGTGTCATGCTTCCAACTTATTCCTGTTTGTTTTTATTGGGAACCTGAAGCTCCGTATACATTTAATTATGCATTGCCTTAATAATCTCTGTTTTCAACCCACATGTAGACAGACTCTCAAGCCAGGGACCATCACTCAATTAGACCTTACACTACATGCCTTTTTTATTATTATTATTTATTTGTTTATTTAGCAGACGCCTTTATCCAAGGCGACTTACAGAGACTAGGGTGTGTGAACTATGCATCAGCTGCAGAGTCACTTACAATTACGTCTCACCCGAAAGACGGAGCACAAGGAGGTTAAGTGACTTGCTCAGGGTCACACAAAGTCCATGCAAGTACATGTGAAGCCTCAAGATGGCTTCACATGTACCTGCATGGACTTCTCAGAACTACATTTCCCATCATCCTCCTGCTCACATATAACTGAGATGGATTTACCAGTGAGCAGGAGGATGATGGGAAATGTAATTCTGAGAGGTCCATGCGGGTACATGTGAAGTCATCTTGAGGCAGGGAATGCTATTTAAAACTTTAAAAAAGTGGTCAAAATGTAAAAAAATATATAATAAATAAATAAAACACTACACTCACTTTACGTAAACAGTTGTAGCAACACATGGGAACGTGTAACACAATAAAATAAAAAGGTCCTTATGTGCCCTTTTAAGGGCTTTTATAACAGAAACACTTCAGTTGGGGTTTATCAAGTACAATATGTAGAAAAAACATGTGAGATCAAAAGTGATATTTTTTTAGTCAGTAAAAAAAAAAAAGAACTTTTACATCAAAGACTTCATGAAAGGAGCATTACCTAAAATATGCACATGTGCCTGGAAAATACCTTCAATTTGCCTTTTCAACCTCTTTGCGGTACTGCATGATTATGCAAAACCTGACCCTAACCTCCTTTTAAAGAGGGTGGAATTTCATTCGGCATTCTTTTATTTTATTTTTAACATTCTGCTCGAGGTATCTGCAACGGCAAGCTTCCAGGATTGCTCTAATAGCATTAAGCACAACACAGCTGCTCAAGTAACTTTGTGATCTGTGCATGCAAATTATTCTTACTTTATAAGCTTATTTTTAAGCAGTAGACCCCTGATTAGATGCCTGCTTTTTGAACACATACACCACTACTGTACAGACAAGGTCAGCTACCAAGGTAATGCCCAGTAATCCGGGTTTTATGGTGATTTAGAAACCGGTAAACAGTGCCTTTTTATTGTGGTTTCTAAATCTATAAGTCTGACTTTCCTTTTCAGTGTTTAATTGCTCTCCTTCCGTTTGGTGTATTTTTTTAAAAAAGCTAGACCATCTACGAGGATGTTCTACAGTCTTCTGTTGTGTGGTAGTGCCTTCGATCTCAGCTTTCTGATTTCAGATTAAAGTTTCTAATCCTGCAATAATGTCTGATACAGATACCACCATGACCAGAGATTATGAAAGTGAGGAGTTTTCCAGCCGTTCACATATTATTTGGCCTATTCACCTGTCTATTCTAGATCTTCCCTTTAGTGGTTGTTTTAGGAAACTTTAACAGTACTATAGCCTCATTTTTGTAAATTGTATTTTTATTTTTAGTCAAGCAGGCTTTCCTTCCTGGAATGGCTGTCGACCGCAGTGGACACAGAGGGGATTTTGAGGTCCGCCAAGGTCTCTCTGAAAGCGGTTTCAGCTCTGCAGCCTGGGATGGAGCTGATGGAGGGCATCCTTCCTCTGGTCACGCAGCCTTTGGGGTTCTCCTCGGAGCAGTTGGACCTCCAGACGTACTCCCGGAGCCTGCAGTCCAGGAGCCTGGGGCAGATCGTCCTCTTCGCGGAAGTGACGCCCACGACCATGGATCTGCTGGACGGGTAAGGTTCATTCCACTGCCTTGTAATGTCTCCTTAACCAACCTGCTCTTTCACAGACCTTGTCGCACATCTTATCATCTCCAGCAGGGCTGGGGTCAGTTCCTGTTCTTCAATTCCAATTCCTTTGCCGGAATTGGAATTGGAATTGGAATTTATATTTTAGAGACATAATTATGATTATTCAACTGCTTTCATTGGAAGCCAATGTAATTACGGTTTTGATCATTGATGCGCTGTTATTGATTAAAAGGGAATGGGAATTGGAAATTGATTTTAAAAAGGAATTGGAATTGGAAATGGAATTGGAATTGAAAAACAGGAACCCTGGTCTCCAGTGACTCCTGCTGGAGAATACCAGTAGAAATAATAGTGAAGAGTTCCTGGGCTGTGTCCTGTAGATCTGCCACAGTTTAGATCTTATATATTTTATAGACTCCTCTCATTTTTCCTTTATACTTAACTTCAAGCAACACATAGCTTGAAATAGTTATTATGCACACACACATTACCGGTACCATTTTGTGTTTTTTGGTTTACTGTGATTATGTTTGGTATTTGGTACAGCAAGTAATACCAATGGCACACCTGATATATCAGAGGTGTTTTTTTTAATTTATTTTTTTATCAATATTAGTAAGCCAAAGCTGGACTTGCACCCCATGAACTCTTCTGAATAAAGGAAATTGGGCGCAGTAGGTTTACCATTAAACAAATCAGACCAATCACAAAATTAAAACCAATCTCTTTTGTGGCATTGCATTGTAAAACCCAGATTTGATTTTGAAAAATTTAATCAAAACTGTCTTGGGGATTTCACTTAACAAGTAAAAAAAAAAAAAAAACCACAGGTTTACTTAATGCACCCTGCTCCATTTCGAGGTGGTTCTTCATCTTCTTCTCCTTAATCTGTTCGGACTGTTTATGCTTCAGGCTGACAATATTGCACCAGTAGGGCTTGCACTGGGAGGAGAGAACAGACTCTTGCTTGTACTAGCAGCCTGTTCAGAGGAGCCTTCAGTAAGGGTCTGAACAGCGGATAGCACTACACCTCTGGACTGAGTGATGGTAACCCTGCTGTAGTAATGACACTCGAGAGAGAGAGAGAGCGAGAGCGAGAGTGCACCAGTGCTCTGGGAGGGCAGGCTAGTGGGCTGGAACTAATTTAATGGCTCAATGACCTCACAGCGGTAGAAACAGCCTGCACCTAATAGAGGTCTTTGTCTACATTTCCACCATCTCACTGGTAACTTGCCAGTCAACAGTCAGGATCCAAGAAACAGGTGGAAGCTATTAGACCTGTCATAAAGTTTGAAAAATTGATTCTGGACTCGAGTTGAATTGATTGGAGCTGACAGTGTTGTCATTAAGGTTCTGTGCTAGAAAAAAAAAAGCAAAAAGCAAAAAAAAGAGGTCTATAGCTTGATTTAAGAGCCCTTGATTATTTGCTTAATTTCCAGATGGCCCACGTTGCTATTTTACATTCTAATTAAACGTTATTATTCTTCAAAGTATCTTTCCTGCTCCTCAGAGTTTGGTAAATTAAACTGTATAATTAAATTACTAGTATATTTATTTATTTATTTATTTATTTATTTATTTATTAGCAGACACCCTTATCCAGGGCGACTTACAATTGTTACAAGATATCACATTATTTTTACATACAATTACATTATTTTTTACATACAATTACCCATTTATACAGTTGGGTTTTTAGTGGAGCAATCTAGGTAAAGTACCTTGCTCAAGGGTACAGCAGCAGTGTCCCCCACCTGGGATTGAACCCAGGACCCTCCAGTCCAAGAGCCCTAACCACTACTCCACACTGCCGCCCTATATACAACTTCCCTTGTATATATAAACTTATTTTTATAATAGTAATTAGTGTAAGTAATGAATTTATATAACATGCTTACTGTAACATGAACTCAACCCTGTCCTACAGTGGATAGTGATCTCCTTTCCTTGGCCTTTCTGACATGCTTTTTGCAAATGTAAAGCCGGGTCCACACCTGAGCGATCAGTTGCGCGACCCAGTTGCTCCCGAAATCGCGCAACTCAGTTGCGAGCAATTGCAGTGTCCACATCTGAGCAATTACTTGTGCAACAAGGTTCCCGCGTCTACAAGTTTCATTTTTTTATGATAACTGAGGTGACAGTATTTTTTTGGGGGTTTTGACAACCGAGTTGACACGTTTTTTTTTTTTTTCTCCCGTGTCTACAAGTTTAGAATCGTATTTATTTTATTTATTTTTTGACAACCGAGTTGACACAGGTCGTAATGTGTCCAGTAATTAACGAGGAAGAGTTGGCTGTTATTATTTTTTCAACTGTTATTTTAAATGCCATATTCCCTAAAGAAAAAAACCAAGCCGCGTAAAAGCTGGAGGAAACCGTTTAATTTTAACATTTTTAAAATTCGAACTTCTTAATATGCAAGCCATGCAGTCAGCATTATAAGAACCAATCAGAGTTGTTGAATTGCCACATGATCGCCTGTGTCTACAGAAGTCGCGCAGCTGGTTGCTTGGAAAGTAGAGCCCGGCTCTACTTCAAGCAACTGGTTGCGCAACTGCTCGCAACTGGTTGCAGGGACGTCCACATATAAGCGACACGATCGCGCAACTGATCGCTCAGGTGTGGACCCAGCTTAAGAGAGGGGAGACTGGGCGTGGTCCGGCAACCACACAAGCAAGCTTCTCAACCACTATCCAGAAGAATCAGTCTCCTCTACAGGTGTGGTTATAGAGCTGTCAGAACTCCTCTCACCGCGATCGCTAACACCTGTGCATTAGACAGGGCTCCTTACACCAGGCTACTTGTAATTTTACTGTACCATGAAACAGGTCGAGCCAAAAGAGTTGAAAAGTCACAATGCCACGTGATATCTCAAGAACCAGGAACCAAAGATGCATAGAAAAACAGCACAGGCGTGCAAGCAAGAGGGTAGCTGGTTAGTTAAAAAATAACAGTATTGGAGCAAAAGAACAATTCAGAATAATTGCAAACATCATAAAACAAGTGCAGCAGCCACACACAGTCACCGGAAATGATGAACTTCAGTTCTGTATAATTGGAATTCTATATCTTATTACTTACTTTGGTCACATTGTAATTTATTGTCCTCTAGCTATAATGTGCTTTTTATATTTCTATAAACAGGCACAACTGCACACTGTTGTGGGCAAATACAAATATTTAGCAGTGAGGGAGATTTAAAACATTGCTTCTTTCACTCTTTATCACATACCAGTTTAATATATCAGTAGACTGTGAGTTCTATAGCATACACAGATTGTAGCATTGATATTTCATAATGCAAGCTCCCAAACACATTCATTCAGGAGAACATGCATCTCATCGATCCCTTAGGGGTTAGGATTGTGTATATAGCCTTACCGGAAATAAAAAAGAAGTTATATAAATGGCACGGCTGTACCAGTCAGTGCATTTACATCCCTACAGGGGTCACCATCATTTTCAAGTCTGCAGTCCACATGCAATTTGAATGTATAGCAGCAGATAGTACACAAAGAAAAGCCTTATTAGGATGCAAATTGTTTCATGCTGTACAAAAAAAACAAACGTGTTGATAAGATGAAATAGTGACCACCTGCATAGGATCCGTAGTAGTAACATGCTTGTGTGTGTGTGTGTGTGTGTGAGTGAGTGGCTTGTTTAGTAATTGCGAGTTAGCAGCACACCAGAACGGGTTTCTGAGGATCAGCAGTGATGAAATGCTTGGTTTCCTAATGCATGTTCTGCCAGAGTACGAGCAGGAACAGGGTGTGTCCATTAATTACGGAATGTTATGTTTAATTCACCTGTAGGAGAAGAAAAAACACAGGCAGTACCAAAAGTGTTTTAGCAGAGCACATTTGTCAAGGCACTCTGTACATGTCACCTTCCTTCCCTCTGTTCTAAATCTTAAGCTAGATTTCTGAAGTTGCATCCAGTCATACCTAACCTGAACTGAAGTATAGACATGAGCGACTTGCAGTCCTGTGCATTTAACAGCATGCTGTTGCTTTTTGAACACATCATTTTTGTCCATTTGTGTTCAGTTCACAATAAAATAAGCTGCAGAAAGCACACATGTTGGTTTGCTGTAACCCACCTAACTCATCATGGTTAACTGTAGCCCAAATATTTTTCCATGCACTCTTCTAGAGTACCAGAATATTTTTTATTTTTATTAATTTTATTACAATCGGATAAATAACCTGCTGCGCTACAAATTTCTCCAAGCATTTTTTTTTTTTTCCCGATTCAATTGAGGACGCATATTTGCGTTGCACTGTGCACTGAAGCCCACAGGACCAGGAGGAAATTGTGCACTGAAGCCTGTTCAACACTGATATGCATCCCCACTTCCCTTCAGAAAAATCAGCCTTTTGGAAAATATTTTGTGAAAAAGTTAGTAAGCATGGCAAAAAGATTTAGATACGGAAACCACAAGAGAATTATACAGAACATTGGTAGGAAATTAAATTGTATGGAAATGTATATAATCTTCAATTCCAAGCAATAAAACCTTTCCAGCACTGGCTTGAGGATTTAAGACCCCTTTGTGAAGGGAAGTGCTTCGGTAAGCGTTATGTTAGTGTGCCCTGATAAAGACAGGTTTGTATTGACAGCAGCTCTGGGCTGATAGCTGTCCAGGGAGCCTGTTTGTTTGTCCAGTGCATTAGCTCTTTGTTTAGTCAGGAACAGCTAATAATACTGAGCTGTGGCTGATGGGCCGTTCCCACAAGGTCAGCACAGAAGGGGAATTTCATTTGCTGCTTTTCTGTCATCCATACTGCTGTAAGCCCACAAGATGACAAAGGGAGTGGTACAGTATATATGAAAGCGTCAGCTCACTCTTTAATTAACTTTAACTGGGTCTTTTAATTAACTTGAATTAAGTGAGACCCTAAAGTATATTACTTTTTTTCTAGTTGTTTGGTTATAGTTTTGTAAAATGAACAACTGTGTTTCTCCTTTCAAAAAAATAGGAGTTCATTATAATACTGTCTTTCAAAATGTAATCCAAAGTCTAAATAAATAAATGGAGAAAGCAATGAAAAATGACAGTGTGGATGTCACTCTTTCACAGTAGAGCCTGCTTTTGAAGTGGTTGGTTTCTGAAGGATTGGCATATTTGGAATACTGTTAATTATTTGTAAAAAAAATATAATATAGCTATAAGTTGATTTTCACCCCACTTAAGGTGTGAGTGGCCAAAAAATGTGTCAAAGCCGCTCATGTGGTGGATATCAGCCTGTATCATACAGCACCCTATACATTGTTGTATATACATATGTACATTTTATTAACTAGTGCATTTTGTAATGCCTGTGGCTGTTTACTGTCAACGTGCGATTTATTGGTTTTGTACAGATCTACAAAATGGCTCAGACTGGCATTGTGCATGTGTGGTGTGTACCGCAGTAAGAATAATGTAATGATGCGTTTCTTGCTCTGAGTATGATCCGTGTGCATGCAGCACAGCAACTGGTTTTGTCAGTGTTCCAAGCTGTAGCCCTCAAATACGCCACTATGCAGTCAAATTAGAAAAATGTACTTCTTTTTTTATGTTTGAGGTATACCTAAGCCTGAGGTGCAGACGGGTATGCAGTTCATTCCAATTATAAAACTTATCTCCAGACAAGGCCAGGAACTCTACTGTATACAATTACAGTTTTAAACTAGTGTTTTTTTTTCCCTGAACCTGACAGATTATCTGTGAATGGTATGACATGTTCAAATGTCAGCACTTTTAACAGCTGTGTGCTTCTGCTAATGTCAGTTCGCTCAGAGCATGTGAGGTCAAATGACAGGTAATCAGATACCCAATTCGTCCTGCACAGAGTAGAAGATTTAAAAATAAGGATGTTGTTTTTTACGATTTGAAACAACACGGGCCGTGCGTCACAGAGCGGGTGTGTTTTTAATAAAGCCCATTCATCTAGCTGTCTGTATGTATCAAGTGATCTGCATGTATCTGTGCATAATGTGTATCATTCTCTCTATCAGATGAGCCGCACTTTAATGAATACAATAAAGAAGACAACAACAATATTGAATAGTTTAATGTTTTATCCATTAGAACATTCTTTTAAATATCAAAAAATATAAAAATATATTTAATATATATACAGTATGGCCCAGTATGTGTTACTGGGTGTAATGTTAGGTCGTGCTACAGCAGTTAGATTGATGTGCAATGCTAAGACAATAAAAAACAAGCAACTGTTACTAGCCCCCCCCCCCCCCCCCCCGCCCCCCCTGCTCAGGGCTGTGTTCACATGGAATAAACCTTACAATTAGCAGAAGGAGGAGCTTTAGTGAGGGGAAAATGTGCCAATTGTCCTGGCAAAGAACCCACGAATCAGTGTTTGTTTGCACAGGGAATCTACAATCAAAACTGACACCGTTTGGTATTAGGGCCTGTTTCCTGTGAAAATATGAGACATGTAAAGACCTACAAAAAACTGCAGCAGCAGGTTTGTACATAAAACATAATTGGTCCAATTGACCTTGCATGCTCAACTTCCAATTATCTCAAATTGTAAGCAGATGGCTAAAGTCCTCATTTCATATTCTTCTAACATCTGGCACTGCATTCTAAAGTAAAAGTTTATGTCTAGAATGAGCAGCATATTAATTAGCTGAATCTGGGGTCAAACGAAAAAACCTGTTTGAGGGCGGTTTAATATAAAGCATTAATGTGTATTCAGAAAGTAAAAATTCAGAAAGTGGGGGGGTGCAAAAATGGTAAGGCCCCACTGTTTTAAAACAAGGGAGTCTGTGGTCCAAAATAGACAGGCTATTGCTGTTTTATTTCGTGCAGGTCTTTTAAAACGTCATAGTGGATCCAGGCAGTTAGTCTTTTGGAGTAAAGATGAATAGATTTATCAAGGGTAACAGAAGTGTCACTACTAGTGCTGCCAAGTGAACATTGAAAAAGAAGGTGAAGTTGTTCTAACCCCTGGGCTGTTCTTTGACGCTGTGAACTCAAACTGTGATCTTGTGACTCCCTCAGTCTTTGGCTCTGAACGACACTGTACCTCTTTAATTAAAATACTACTTTGTTCTTCAGCTGTAATAATATGCTGGTTTTAATGATGTGCAGGCTGGCCTGTTGTACTCTAACAAAGAATCATCCAAACCTAATTTTTTTTAACTTGCTTAACAACTAAATTGCTGCTCTTTACATGACATGAAAAATATATCTAAATAAATATTTCAATTCTAACATTTGCATTTTAGATGGTCTCAAATTTTAACATAATAATAAAAAAAAACTGTTTCTTATGATTGAGTTGTACACTCAGTCAAAACTGCACTAATGACATGTTTAAACATATATTTTTTTAAGTGAATAATGACCCAAATACTGTGTTAAATCCCAAAACAGTGATTTGAGTCAAAAAATATATTGTAACGAGGAGGCAGAAATAGTTGGCAGTAAGAAGGAGCTTGTAAATCAGAGTGTGTATCTTAACTACAACAATCCACCCCTAGTGGATGCAAGTACCACATAGAACACATAGGGTAATGCTTCTACTCTGATGTAGCAGCTGAGAGAAGACGTGTTTGAGAATTCTGTAGAGGCTGCTCGTCTCCATTGTAAAGAGTCTCTAAGTGTAGAGTGTTTCTAAACAGCAACAAGAATACATACCTTCAGGAACATAGCTGGGATGAAGTTGCCCTTTAAGTTTGTTGTATTTATTTATGCATTTAAAATGTACACACACACAGAGAGACACACACACAGCAGGAAAACCTCATTAAGTTGCACATCCAGCTTTTTTTTTCAAGAGGGACCCAGGAAACAAAGTAGACAGATATACATTTAGCATGATCGATTCTCACACACATTTTTCTTTAATCGGTGATTGCATGTACTTTGAGTAAGAAAGTAATTGTAAAATCAAATGTTTAAATTTACCCGATTCCAGAATTCAGGAGCTCCATACATAAAAGATGCCTGGCCTGTCTTTGTTCTCATAAAAGGAATATTCAGTTTACAGTCAGTGTTCCTTAAAATATAACGCTCATAAACTTCAATGGGTAACATGGATTTTAAGTCTCTTGGACCATCGCCATGTCTACATTTGTAAAGCAGAGAGGCAAAATGAGACTGTCTTCTTTTCTCCAAACATGTTTTTTCCAAACTTGTAAACAACATCTCCATAGTCAGGAATAGGCAACAGTACTTGTCATGTTTTCTGAATGGCAATCGAAGGTGCCTGTTGGGAGCTGAGCTTTAGTATTTAAGTATAAGAGTTCACTATAGTAAAAGCATAGCCAATTGTAAAAACAAACACATAGTGAACAGATGGTAAAGCTTAGGTAAGCACTGTGAAGCCCAGAGAGGTATGGTAAAGCATATTATTAAACAGGGCAAACCATGTAAACTGTTAAATGCATAGTATAACCATGGGAAAGAATACTGCTAAATTGCGTCCTTGCTTTGTGTCTATTGGAGAAAGTCTTTCATTGATCTCCTAAATGAAAATGATAATTTGCGGCCGCTTTTTAGTCGGTAGGATTAGCTCAAATAATCACATTTAGAGATTAGTTTTTACTATATTGATCATGAAAATGTTTTCCTCTTGGTCAATACAAATATGCTTATGATGTTAATTGCAAATCCAGTTTTCAAAATTAACATTGATGTCTGGCATAATCCTTTCAGATTTCTTTATTAGATTTCCACACCTAAACAGGTTTTGCACATTAAAACTTTTCTTTTTATTAAATGAATAAATAATAATCATCATAATAATAATAATAATAATACACTTTCTTTTTTCATTGAACTATACCAGAACTTGCCAACATGATGGTGTTCTTGCACTGGCCAGTGTGGTTTGTGATCTATTTTTGCATTTTTAGGTTTTGCAAACAAGAGAAAAATCCTTCATGTTGTACTGTGTTTTTGGTCCACTGGGCTGTCAGGAAACATCTGTACGCTCAGAGTTTCGATACAAGTATTGAAGAATCTTCTTTGTGATTAAAAATCAAAAAAGAGAGAAAATAAATCTTTGTGCGTAATTCCTCTTTTGTGGTGGCGTTTGATGCAAGCTCCCTATCGGGGTAACAGCTTGGCTAATCCCACAGTGAGAACATTCTCAGACTGGTTAGATGTGCCCACTTATATCCACTTGTCGTACAGATGGCTTGGGTGGTGTCCATTTGTTCTGCAATGACCTCGCGATGGATGAGTGACCTGGGTTCTGCTGTCATGGCAAAGGCTATTGAAGGGGAGGGTCCCTGTTGAGCTTCTCTCCATAAGAAAACAAGTGAGAGGTATCTGCTATCTTGACTTAAAAGATGTTATCTTCTGTGTGGAAGACTAGGCTTGTCCCTTTGTCTAGTAGACCTGCTGCGTTGTTTCTCTTTGTTCAATACTTGTTGCAATTACCAACAGGACAAAAAGTATTGTTGGAATCCTTAACCAGCTGAGCTTGGTTAGAATGGCCTGTGGTCTAGCATGTGAGGGATCTAATAAGGGGTGTGGAATCAACCACAAATAGCCAGAGAGTGGGAAGCAGAACTGGGTTTAATGGGTCGGTCCATAGAGGAAACCTAGCACACCAAATTGCACCCGTAATCTACAAGGTAGCTCGCATTGCTTTAGCCATAATCGTAGATTCATGAATAACTGTTTGTTTTAATTGAGCCGTTTCATTTTAAGGCTCTTTCCAAATGCTTTCTAATGACACTCAAAGACACAGTACAATCCCATCACTCCCAGGCCATGCAATTACCTGTAAACCTTTGACCTTGATTGACAAATTACCCCCACTTCAATTTTGATTTCATTTGGCATGTGTATACTTTCATCACCCAGTTTCAACCAGGAGGAGGGTGGAGGGGGTTGTAAACATGGAAAAAAAAATGTATTTCCATGTTATGTTTTCTAAAAGGACCTTCAAAGTAAATCAAAGAATATTCTGTATTGCAGTTTGCACTTAAATATGTGTTCTAATGCTGGAAAAGATAAAAACTCAGTCAGCACTTAATTTTCATGGATTTCTGCCAGTCTGAGTCTCGGTGTGTGTAGAAAGCCAGATCCCTGGCATAGTCCAATTTTAAGCTGAATTGTCAAAGCAGTGTATATTTTTATATTATCTTAATGGAGAATTGAAAACACAAATTCACACATTGATCACAATCCTTGTTTATTTAATCAGATCTGATAAAATAATTGGAATGAGTGGGTCTCTGTTAAGCACAACGCTCTGGTAACGTTTAAATAGAACTACTGATACTTGGTCTTGCCAATTTCAGCAAGATCTTATTTCCAAAAACACAATAAGTTGCCAGTGTATTTGCAAGCTTGATAAGAGTCTGAAGTCCTGTGGCCTCCTGCAGCTACCAAGCTCATGAAAGTTTCCAACAGTCTGCTTGCTGGTTTACACTGTTTGTTAAAATATCTTCTCATCTGCTGTCTTGTTGATTGGCATCATGGGAATGAATACTTGTTACATGGCACAAAGGTGAAAGGTTCTCCTTATTTGTAGTCTTGTTTTTGGAGTAAAGTGTTCTACTGCTTTGTTTTTTTTTTTCTCACCCTCACCGTCGCCTGTTTTAATCTGTTTCTTGGTCAAGATCAGAAGCTGCAGTGCACCGCTGTGTGAACGCTCTTCTGCTGCCGTGAGATGTCGTTGGCATGCTGCGTGTTTTATGATACAGAGATTTTACTGGACAACCTTCATCATGTGATTGTTGTCTCTTAAGCATGTAACGAGAGGAGGATTAGGCATGGGACATAGCAGGACCTGAAAGGTACAAACCCAACACTAAAAACTGCCCCGTCAACTGAGCACACCACTTTAAACTGGAAACTACTTTAAAAGATTCTAAGTTTGTGACGCTAAAATGTTGCCAGGTAAATGCAGCACTCTTGGCTTAGACATTATTACAGTAGACTATGTGATATATGACATTTTTTAAAATAATTACATAATTGGTCGGAGTTTTTGAGAGTTCTATGAACAGGTTTGCACTGGCTGGAGGGTAATATTTGATCCTTTTCATTTTAATTTTAATTTGACCTCTGGTAGCCCTGTTGGCCAGCACTGATGAAACCCCTGGTCAGAAATACCATTTTCTGCTTTTAAACTGGTCGTGCTGGTTCAGGAAAAGGAAACAGTCAATATAACGGGTCCCTTTACTGTAAATTTGCATATCATAATGGGTTGCTGTCTACACTTTCAAGACGAGTTCCTTGTGAATCTGTTGTATACACATGCTGGGCACCCAGAGCGGAAACCAGTAAATATTTGCTCCAGTTGCCAACTTTTGCTGGTCCCGAGTTCCTCAGACGTTGCCAGGCCTTTCACAAGGAAACGCATCTTAAGGTGCAGCATCTCCTGTCCATCTAGGTTCCTTAGCAATCAGTCCTGTAGAGTTAGCAAACTGGAACCCCACTGTCTCCTGCTTCCCACTCCTCAGCTCCAAATACTAGGCTGCCCTGCCTTTCATTCCCTGCTGAGCGAGTTAATCCAGCACAGCTGAGCCTTGGAAGATTAATAAGCTTTGAGTCCTGTGTGATTGTCCAAGTGTGTGTGAACTACTTTCCTGTCCCTCTCTTTTTAACACGATGTACCATCCACGTAAGCCTTTTCACAGCCTTGAGCAGCTTTTGTTCACCCACAGTTTGAACACTTCCATGGAGAAAGGTACACGAAGGTGCCCTGTTTTTGTTTTACTCTGTGTTTTAACTGCATTTTGATTTTTTGTTTTTGTTTTGTGATTGATTGTGTCAGCTCTGTAACTGCTGTGTCTTTCAACAGGGGGCCTCTGAATACGAGGTTGCGTGTACAGTAAAAGCCTCTTTCTGATGGGCGGACGCATTTGTTAGGCCGCCTGTTTTTGTTCATTTAAATCCGTGGCAGTTTACACCTAATAAACAAACCGGTTAGAGCCTCTCACTTCTAACAGCCTCACATTTCTCTACCAACTTATGTAACAAACAGGCATTTGTCTTGCAATGAGGCTGTTCAATTCTAAGACTCGCTGTCTGCGCCCAATAAAGGAGGGATTGGGGGGAGGGGGGGAGGCCGCCTTTGATACATTGCACTTGCTGTGAAAATCAACTATTGTGAGGATCTAATTGCTAATTGTGTGCCTTTTTCTTGGCATTGTCGAGATTCTTTTAATGCATTTTTAGTTTCTCAGTCTGGGACGACCTCTGTCCTTCTCAGTGCATGTGCTTTCAAAATGAGATTAACTTCTAGAGGAATGCATTAGCCCAAGCTGCAGAGCCAGCCCAGTCTTTGCTGGCCTTATAGATTGCTCTTCACTTCAGCCCCCCCCCCCAATCTCTCTTTTATTGATGGCTTCTCATTGAGTGTCTAAGAGTATTAGCGTGTTTAGGAGTGAGCTGTTTTGTGTGATCCAAGGCTGATCTCATATTTGCGTTTCAGAAATTAATTCAACACTGCTTTGCATGTTAATCCACCCTGGATTGATTCTGGTGAGGTCAGATCGGCAGAGAGCGCGGAAAGAGGAAATAATAAAAAATAAAACAATCTCCACTAAAAGCAGCTCATTTTGATTTAAAAATAGATGCCCTTTTTTCTTAGCAGCAGCAGAGCCAGGTGGATTATGGATTGGGGTTCTGATTTTGTCCGGTTTTGTTCATTTAAAGTTTTAGGGTTTAAAAAAAATGGGTTGATCGGCCCGTGTTTTTTTAAGGGTGGAATATGTTCTGTTTTGAACATTTCTCTTAAATAAGACATAGAGCATCAGAAGATTTACATTTTAATGTACTAACATTTAATAAACCAATTAAAAAGGAAATAGGTCTGTAGCATGTTTCTATACAGGCTGCAGATCATGAAATGAAACTGTTTTAGCAAGGAGTGGGTGACTGTTTGACGCAAATAGTTCAGATAATACAACTGACAAAGGTAGTAGTCCCGTTAATGATCCTTCCGCAGGTTCACCTACGGAAACCTTGTTACGACTTTAACTTCCTCTAGATAGTCAAGTTTGATCGTGTTCTCGGCGCTCCGCCAGGGATGCAAACGACCCCGGCGGGGCCGATCCGAGGGCCTCACTAAACCATCCAATTGGTAGTAGCGACGAGTGGTGTGTACAAAGGGCAGGGACTTAATCAACACGAGCTGATGACCCGCACTTACTGGGAATTCAGTAGTAATAATAATAATAATAATAATAATAATAATAATAATAATAATAATAATAATAATACATGTCTCCAAGTGTTGATTCAGGCAGGGGCAAAATTACAGGTGTAGGCCGGTATAAGTTTATATGTTCTCTTCAGAGGAGCCGGCCGGGTTCATGAAGTGTATAAACAATGTCCAAACGAGATTTCTCTGTTCAATGTTCTTTATGTCCTTGGCACAGGTTTGTTGCTTTTGGTTACAGCATTAGAATACGATTGCGATTGTTTAAACCGGTGCGTTGACTCTGCAGAATCCAGTATGTGTGTATATAGAGAGAGATAGATTGATCTTATCCCTGCACACTTGATGTCATCCTATCTTGTGAAATTCTCCCATAGCAACAGGAAAGAACTGTTACCTGGGGACGTCAGGGATCTTGGATATTGCATCCCAAATACAGAGAAGGTAATGAGGAAATTGCATCTGACTGGGGGGAAAAAACACCCAAGTCAGAGATTCTTTATTCATATCGCAGATATGGGTTTGAAGTCTCAATTATTTGTATACATGGAGGTGACAGGAAGCCATAGTTTCCGTGGTAACTGACTCGGTATGTAAACACACACACCTCCTTATTTGGTTCCGTTACCTCACTTTCCCCTTTTTTGGATAATGGTGTTCTTTGCAAGTGTCCTTACATTAAGACCCCTTTTAAGCCTTCTCCTGTGCCATAACATTTTTATTGAAGTATCAAATACTGTTCATGAAAATAGATATTTTGCTTCCATGCCAGTTTAACAGACAAATTCATTGGGCATCATGTTTATCAGGTTTCAATTTTAAATTAGAACAAAACCTTCAGGTAACGTGGCTTTATATACACTAGCGCTGGGACAAACTTGGGGTTTTCATGTTTGAATAGATCCACGTTTCAAAATGCTCTTGTCTTTTAATAATAACATAATGTGTATTTTATTCACCTGAAAAATAAAACACAGGTCAGTCCATCAATGTCATTGCAGGACTTATTTGTCAATCTGATTTGTGTATGCATTGTCCGTTCGATTTTGAATCCTGACTTGCTTCAAAACAAGTCCCTTCCTTGTTCATTTGCAATCAGAGGTCTTGTAAAGCACAGTGCAGTACACAATAGCTGTCAACATGGCCTAAGCGTGAATTATTGAAATAAGGAGGGAGCACTGTATTAATGAATTATCATAATTATAAAAAAGTGGTTTGAGATTACACTGGTGTCGACTGCACTGTACTGATGGTCATCATTATATCCTCACCGTTCTTGGCATTACTTTTAAAGCAATCTTTGATTTTTTTATTTTTGTTCTTTTTCTTATACCCTAGGCAACACTCGGTTGAATCATTCCCTCCCTTAGGTGCGCTCGATTTCGACGGCTTGCAAGTACACTAGCGGTTTGAGAAGGAGGTCATGGCTGGCCCTCCTTGCCTTGTTAGGCACTGATGTTCTTATTAAAAGTTCATTTATTTGGTTGAAGGACTCCAGAGGACCAGCTGGGCCCCCTGCCTGCACTCATCAGGGCTTGATTTGCAAAGGAGGTGCCGTCATCACGAACAAGTGCACAGGGTTCTCCGGTGGTCCTGCCAGACAGTACAAGCTCTCAATTAGCAGCAGCACTCAATCAGGCTGCTTAACCCGCCGCAGAGCTGGGAGGTCATGTTCCTGCCGACTGCACAGCCTGTATAAAGACAGAAACAGGAACCGGGAGCAACTGGTATCACTGCTTCTTAGCTGTTATTGTTAGTCTGGCCAAGAAATGTACGAGTGGAGGGATGCGATCGATCTTTTTGTTACACGCGGTAAAAAAAATAAAATAAATAGCAGTTGTTTTCTGGGATTTTGTGAAAAGAAAGGCACAGTGTCCTTTTTTTGTGAAGTTTGAAGCTATTTTTTTAACACATTCCCCACTTTTATAAACTCGGTGTACAAAAGTAAAATATATTTGAAAAAAAAAGACCAGGTATTGCATGTTCAATAATGGTTTGGTAAAGCAGCATTATATAATCATTGTGACAGATTACTGTCTAAAAAAAGAAAGGGAAGAAGAGTTAAAAAAACAGAGCCGTAGAGGGCAGTGAACTTCTGTCCTTTTTTAATTGATATAAAACAAACACCCACACTATTAATTTATTTTAGAAGAAACCAACCACATTCCAAAACATTATACAACCTCATTCCTTGTATACATATAAAAACATTTTTAAGTCATTTAAATAATAAAGGGAAGGATATCGCTATGGGCTGGTTTCACTGAACATGATTAGCACCAGTTCCTTACCCACGGTTAGGTACATGCCAATCTGGTTCTGTGTAGAACACTGGTTTAAGTTTCCAAGGCTTACAAATGCAGCTGGCAGATTTAAACATTAAACACATTCAGTTTTGAAAAATTGTATGCAATAAACAATGTCAGCAATGCTGTTTATGCTTTGACGTTCTACTGTGTTCTGGATGACGGTATTCAAATTTACCACCCAGTGCTTGATAGTGCTAGAAGGATTTGAATATTTATGCATGAAACTGCCTTTCACAAACGCAAACAACGTACTTGTTGCTTCACAATGCTGAAGCCCTCTGACAGTGTACCTCCCAGGTTTTATGTTTTCTGTGCATTTTTAAACACATTGTGGCAGCTTCTTGGCAACAAAGCAGATGTGTCCTTTTTCATGAGTTTGAATTTGAGAAGTACAATTCTGAAGTCCTGAAATAAGCATGTAAAGTATTTTTATTTTCTCTCTATATAGGTCCAAGTGTATTTAAAAAAAGCATGTAATTAACCTCTACATGGAATCTTCCAGTCCTGTCCCTCAAGACATCGGCCTGCACACAATTTGCCTCTAGAGTACATGTTTATTTATTATTTATTTCTTAGCAGACGCCCTTATCCAGGGCAACTTACAATTGTTATAAGATATCACATTTTTACATACAATTACATTATTATTTTTATTTTACACATTATTTTTACATACAATTACCCATTTATACAGTTGGGTTTTTACTGGAGCAATCTAGGTAAAGTACCTTGCAGCAGTGTCTCCCACCTGGGATTGAACCCACGACCCTCCAGTCAAGAGTCCAGAGCCCTAACCACTACTCCACACTGCTGCCCCAACGTATGTAGGCATACGTTGTTACTTAAACAGACATCAATTTAAGGACAGTAAATCTACTCATTTGTGGGCGTGTGGAAGGGTGATAGTCCATTTAAAAAGGAAACCAGGCATTTTCACCAGCATTTTCCTCTCAAAACCAGCTGGCTGCAGACTTTATTTGTCAGTGCTGCATCTACTCAGTTCTAGTCCCTCATGCTGCATCCAGTAGCCATACCGCCTTGGAATCTGATCGTGTTCTCTATAAGAAGCTAAGCAAGGTTTTACCTGGTCTGTGTGTTGATGGGTGAATTGCAGGAGATTTGGGTGGTGCAACGAGTAGTATTGGCTGCTGAGTAGGGGGCACTTTAACCCTTGGGGGCGGGTAAAGGAGTTACCAATCCAAAAGTCCCCTACCCCTACGTACAGTAAATCGTATGCAGGGATGGAAATCAGTTTCTCTCATCCCAGTTATTAATAAGAGCTTGATTAACCACAGTGTATAGGCAACAATCGCAGGTGCGTCTTATTAAACACACAGTAAAACCAGGAATGGATGAAAAGCTATCTAACTTGTGCCTTACATAGTAAGAAAAGTTTCTGGAGGTGGTAAAGATGCCTGATGGTTTAGTTCTTTCCCGCGTGGTGGATGACCTAGACAAATAACATTCGCATCCTTTTATAGCATGTTCCTACAGGCTTTACAACCAGAAATAATTCATTAACTCAGGTTACTAACACAAGAGTTTTGAGTAACCCCCGTTGGTCTGACTTGTGCTCGTAAGACCCATTTTGAGTGTGTGTCTTTTTTGGCAATTGCTTATTTTTTTCTTATACTGTTGAAAAAATCATTCCAGAATTCAAATTCTATCAAATCATGTGGCTGGACCACCCCACCCCCCCACCCGAGAGTCGGTGGAGAGGTAATTCTTGCAGATCTCTGTCTGCCTGCTAATATCCAGTTCAAGGCTGTAACCCTAGAACCTAAGAGGCCCCCCCATTATGTTCAGCGAGGCATGGCAGGGGCTTCACAATACATGTACAGTTACTATTATTTTTACAGACTGTACCCCCCCCCCCCCCAGCCTTCCAGACAGGGTCAGCCAAAATTTACATAACTTAAAAAAAAGAGTTTTTACAATGTTGATATTTAAGAAGTAGACATGGCTTAATCTTGCAAAGTGTCTGCTTGCACCCAGGGTATTTGTGTTTTTTTTAGCCTTCATTAAAATTAAACTTTTCCACCTGGCAGAAGTTTTAACTAAGAACAACACAAGTTGGATGGGAAAGAAGGTATCAGTTTTGGTCAGTGTGGTGGCTCCAACTCACTAATGCACCTTTTATAAGCACTGCAGAATTGTGCCCAGTTTTAAGCTGTGGTGAGAATGTGCTGAGTTTCAAGATCTCATTCGAATTAAAAGGTGCACCATATGGTTTTTAGAATCCATTTTTACATATTCAGGAAGGTTGAAAATATTATCTGATTTGGTATTTCTTGTAAAATATTATTATTATTATTATTATTATTATTATTATTATTATTATTATTATTATTATTATTAATATAATACAAAAACACTATTGCTTCCTTGAGCTAAAACCTTTATCCCTGGCAAATAATTAACTTTGAAGTGCCTCTCCTCAAAATTGACCCTGCTTCTTCGCTTCCCCTGGTCTGTGTGCCTGCTGACATCAGCAGGTGCAGTACCGCCTCTGGCAGTAGGTGTCTCTGTTGCGTAGAGGACAAAACTGCCAAGCTTCACTGAGCATACAGTCAGCATCATGCCATGAGTCTGCTAAATGAAGTGACACCACAGGGATGTTATCCCAACAGACTCTTGAGAAATGAGATGCCACACCCACGGTAGAGAAGTATTTGCATTTTAAAGTTAACTATTGATCCGTTTAATCTGGTTTTTAAAACTAACTTTTTGCTAGGATGTCCAAAATTCGGTTTTCTTATACTGCACCATACTGAAGTTCAAAAGGTCAAGCAGCGGATTTTGTGATGTTAATATTTAACTTTGTTGTTTGGATTTACAGAGTCAAAGTGCCTGAAGAAAGTGTTTTAGTTGATTCCTGGAAAAATCCTGAGACCAGTTTTAGAAGAAACATATTAACCAGGAAAGAGCTTATGGGGTAAAACTAGATAGACAGAAATGTAACAAATTTAAATTATTTTTTTGGAATAAAATAAATCTTTCATGTGTAGAATTGATTTAAAGCTGAAAATAAAACAGACAAGTAATAATTAAAAGATGTTATCCACCTTTGTAACTTTTTAGATGTCTTCCTTAGTTATAACAGAGCTAAGCAATGTAACTTGCAACCCTCCCCATACTGCTGCAAGTGGTAGCTAAAGCACGGCACTGCATTTCAAAGAGTGTGTCAGAGTGCCCTGCAGGTGTGGAGGAAGCCTGTGTCTCTCCCTACAGTTAACTACGGAAGAATGTGCAAGATTAAGCAGTGTCAGGGAATCATGTCTTTGTGTAACAAATGTACCGCTTTGTGCCACAGCTTTGAGAAACCTTCCACAGATTGTATTACATTTCATATCCTAAGAGTGTCTGCCTGTTGAAATGTCCATGCTCCTGCTTCGTCTTTTGGATTTGCAAAGCCCTGCAGTTAATGTATGCTGACATAAAGGTCAAGTAGGCAGTGTATTTTTTTTTTTTTCATTATTTTTTTTTTATTTGACTACTGCAATGCAATATGAATCCTTTCACCCCAAGGTCTCCAGTTCAATTACAGTCTGGGTCAGTAAAAGTGAAGTGTGTTGGTAGCAATTGAAACAAGCCCCTGTGTGTTTTTTTGACGGAATATGCATAAGAAACTGCAAAATGCGCTGTGTATTTATAATAGCGGCCAAAGAGTTTTTTTTTTTTTTTGCAGTGTGCTGTCTTAATCTGTGTGAGAGCTGTTGTCAGGTGGATGTGATCATTTTTCTGTTTTTTTTTTGGAGACAAAAAAAAGCCTAATACACAAAATGATTCAGTGTGGAAAACTGACAAACAATGTATGTGTTTTTGCCCAGATTGTGCAGGTGGTGATACACCTGAGTCTGCTTCTAAGGAATATTTGCTTTAAGGATTAAATGATTTACCAAAAGTTCTTGACATCATAAACAGAGTGAATACAAACACCGAGAGCCCTCCCCTCCCTCCACCTTTAGAATTTCTCCATATTTTTCCCCTCTCTTGTTCTAACTGATTGCTTTTTCCCACAATTCACAGGATGATGCTTCAGTTGCCACAGGAAATGGGGTTAATAGCTATAGCAGGCCGGCAGACACAAGGCAAAGGTCAGTAGTTCCAATCAGCAGTTTCTCTTTTCTGTTTCTTTTTCGGCTGCTGTTAACCTCTGGGCATTAAATGCTTCAGGTTATTAGTCCTTCATGCATACCAGGCTTTTTAAAAATCTGTCCCTGCCTAACATGCCTGAGAAATTTTAATTCACTGCTGTTATTATGTGTCTCTTTTATTTTCATCAGTGATTTAATCTGGATTGCAAAATTGCTGAGGGAATGCAAGATGTTGTGTTGTGTCAAGATGTTTGGTATTAAACTGTTCTGTAACTTAGAATTTTACCCCCATGTAGACGATCAGAATCCACATGCTGTTTAAGTGTATAAAGAGTGTTAATAAAAGCAAATTAAGGACCGGTCTAATACGGATAAGGCCATATAATCATACTCCCAACTTGTTTTACTCCAATTTATGTCAAGAGTTATTACAATTAGAAAACAAAACAAAGGGCCTAGGAGAGCAACTTGCATTAGATTTTATTTAGTTCTAGTTTTTCTTAAAAAACAGTAAGATTTGCATCGCTCTGGTTATCAGTTTATGCAGCCCCAATTTCAGACTGTGTGTGTGTTCCCAGGCCGTGGAGGGAATGCATGGCTAAGTCCTCTGGGGAGTGCCTTGTTCACACTGCATGTCCGGGTCCCAGTGCAGTCCCCACTGGGGCAGAGAATTCCCTTCCTTCAGCACCTGGTAGCTCTGGCAGTGGTGGAGGCAGTCCGGACCCTGCCTGGGTATCAGGTATGTCTTTGTCATTTTAATCCTGTGTTCAGAGTAATCAATTATCAGAAAAGCTGCATCCAACCAAGCATTCTGCAAAATATAATAAATGCATTTAACCAGGTTATACTATGCAGCTGTTATGTATCAAAGGGCTGGTTTCACAGATCTCAATTGGCACTAATCTTGAACTACTCTACCTAATAATACATTAGTAAATCCAGGATTAGTGCTCGACAGGGTCTGTGAAACCAGTAGAAAGTCACGCAACTGAGTCCGCTCCCTATGGGCTTCAACTCACCATGCTGTAACTGATGGGGAGAATAAAAAAGAAAAACAAACACGTAAAGCCTCTAAAGTTGGTCCTGTGATTAATATTCTACTCTGTGTTTTGTCTTTTTTTTTCGTTGTTTTATATTATTCTGTGCCTCCTATACGTGTCCCTTGTACTAGACGTGCATTTCATTGTTAGCACTCTTTTTTTTTTGCGTCGTGCTAAAGTGGAAACGTGTTGCCAAACCAGATTTCCGATCTCAGACACTACAAATCCCGCTTACCCGAGCATCACAGTGTCAGCGTTGCACTACCGGCCGCCGTGCCGCACACGTCTCACAGTCACAGTTTCTCTTTGCAGTTGTAGTTAAACTTCTCTCATCATTATGTGTCATGCTTTTAAAAAAAAAAAGAAAGATTTACAAATCAACATGGCTTATTTGCACGCTGCTTGATGAGCAGCATCCACTGCATTTGAGGGACTGTGTTTAGTACCCCGCTCTTCTGAGATTGGCTGAAGCATGGCTGGGGCTTTAACAGCACACTGCAGGGGAAGTATTACATCACGTGAAAAAAATAACACGCATCATTTCACATAAATTTATTTTATTTTTTTTGGAAGAATTTTGCGATATCAGTTTGTAGTTTTCTTGATTACATGATGTTAAATAAAACATCTAAATTATGTTCATGTAGTTATTTTTTTAATTTTTTTTAAATTAGGTCTCAATCCTAAAATTCTAGGTGATGCAAAACTTTTGGCCACAGCTGTAGATGCGAGATGTGAGCAAAAGAAAAAAAGCAGCGTTGCCACTACAAACAGAGCTACAGATGAACCAGAGCATGCCCAAAAACCGACTAAATACATGGAAATCATGCAAGATCCTCAGAAATATGCGCTGCATGCACGGCAGTGCTGGTCCCCTGGGGTCCTTGTGTGTAACCGTGGAGCCTTAGACTTGGCAGCAAGATCCTCACACTTCATCATTGAGTTTGGAGAGCAATAAAGAAATAATATGCAAAACCTGAAACATTTTGAGTGCTCTGCGATTGTCAACATAGCCGCGCCAGGCTGAAGGAACTGGATTTATTTAACCTACAGCAAAGAGGAATCATTGGGATCCTCTTCAGACACAACTAGGAACCAGACAAGCATCGATGAGCCAAATGGCCTCCGCTACTCTTATTTATTTGTTGTTTGTGTCTTGTAGGATATCGACCTCAGAGTGAAGTGGCCGAATGATATTTACTACAGCGCCCTGATGAAACTGGGGGGTGTTCTGGTCACCTCGACACTGATGGGCAACACATTTCATGCACTTGTTGGTAAGTTAAAAGTCTGACACGCACCGTTTTTAGTTTTAGTTTCTTCCTCTTGCCAACTCATTTTTCCCATGCTTTCATCATGATAATGTGGTGACAATTTAGTGATAAGCTAGCTGTTATCTGATGTGTATTAAAATAACATTTTGGTACATGTTATTTGCTTATTACCCCCCTCATTTATAACCTTATGTCCCATGCATAGCCTATGCATTTACCCTGGATTACCATGTGTTTTACATTGTTTATCATGTGGGATTTACTGTATCATGCTTTCGTTAGGCTTTACCACATGTTTCTTTTACCATGATATTAAACAACATTGCACTTGCATCAGGATATAGCAACTTTAAAGAGGTTAAGACGTTCTCTAGCGGTCACTAAATAAATGACGAGTTTGGAGAATTGTGATTTCTTTCAGGCTGCGGCTTCAATGTGAGTAACAGCAACCCCACGGTTTGCATCAATGACCTGATCGTGCAGTACAACAAGGAGAACGGGAGCGCTCTGAAAGCCCTGAGCACAGCCCAGCTGATCGGCCGCAGTGTCACCGTGCTGGAGAGACTGATCGATGCCTTCCAGGAGAAGGGAGCCCCTGGGGTTCTGCCCCTCTACTACAAGAGATGGGTGCACAGGTACCATTAGCACCACAGCACTGTTTCATCCAAGACCTGTTTGCCATTATAAAAGTTAACCGCAATATCTTTGCACGATATTTCTGCAGTTTTCCCATGGTTGTACTATACCATGCATATACCATAGTTTGCCATGTTTATTAATATGTTTACCATACCTCTCTGTTCTTTGCCATGCTTACCTATGCTTTACTATGCTTTTGCTATGCTTTATTCCACTTTGCTATGCTTTTACTATGGTAAACTTTTATAAAGGTGATCAACTACTGTATGTCTTTTAAATGTGTAAACGCGTGTTTAACAAACTGATCCCGATTGTTTTCCCTGTGTTCTCCCTGTCCAGTGGTACCCGGGTGCGTCTGTGGAGCGAGCAGGGCCCGCAGGCATGCATCGTGGGTCTGGACGACTGCGGCTTCCTGCAGGTTGAGTCTGAGGAACAGGGCATTGTCTCTGTGCAGCCTGATGGGAACTCTTTTGACATGCTGAGAAACCTCATCGTCACCAAGCAGCGCTAAGGAACAGCGCCGTCTGCCTCAGCACAGGGAGGGGGGTCACTTTACACTACAGATAATATTAACTTGATTATAACAAGAACATTAGAACAAGATGATTATCTTGCCCCTGTGTTACATGATGTTAAATATATTTCTACACAGGATTTGACACGGGTAATATATGAAGGTAATATTATTTGTAGCATACAAACGTTCCAAATTCTGTTCCTGTATTGAATTTTCTTTTTGTTGTTTTTTTGTTTTTCTTACTGTGGGAGCTTTTGTAAAGCTTTGGAGACGTTTCTACAGTAGACACACCAAAAAAGCAGGACCACAATGAACGTGAGGCGTGCTTTTAGTTAAGACGTGTTTTGTTGATTACAATTATTGCTGTTTTGCAACAACTTATCCTTGCAGATATTTCAGGTTAGACTGTAATGATGTTTTAATTTCATTCGAAGATGTGCAGGGTAGTTTTCTGAGTGCGAGTGTGAGTGTTAAATTAGCAATAGAAAAGACTAAATACAGCACAACTGCAGCAATTTCATTAAACACCTTAAGCCAGTTTAAATAATGAATACAGTCTTTGTCAAGGTATTTTAGACTTCCTTTTAAAACTAAAAGTTTACTGAAGGGGGTAGACTATTATTACAATTCCATATTATACTTGATTGTTTCTATGCATGTGATTAATCAATTTCAAGATTGAAACCCCTGGTTTGTACTTTGCTTGGGCATTGTATGCACATACGATTGTAATCAATGTTAAAATATAAAACATCAAACACTTGTTATAGTAGAATTGCACCTTACATTGCCACATTCCACCTCCTTTGTTCAAAACACTGCAGTGTTGTTAACTTGTGGAATTGTTGTAGTTATCTTAACTATTTCAAATTATTGGCGTAAAAAAAGAAAAAAGACGACAGTACTGTATTTCATTATTTGTAAGTGCTTCCGTTTTCATTTGCAGATTCCTTGTGTTGCTGGGAATTCATGTATACTGTAGCACAACACCTAAGATGTCAAAAAGTTGTATTTTGGAAAACATACCAAAACAGAAGTGCTTAAAGACGTTCAGATGTTATTGCCATGCAAGGTCAACACAGTTAATGCAAATGTATTCCTGCTAAAATCCCAACACATTGTCAAATGTCAAAAGACTGGATGCGACCCAAAATAAGAATGTAAATAGTTCGGTTTAGCAATAGCAGTGTATTAGCACAAAAACAACACAAGCACTAAAGCTGCACACTGAACCATGAATAGCACATATTTACATACCAGTACAGTTAAAGTGATTGTCGAAAACACCACCACTGTGTCTCTGTCTTTCTGGGGTATAAAGTTGTTAAGAGTAAAATTAAGAACCGCTTTAGTCTGGTAGACAAATGTGTTTAAAGTTAAGGGTGAATATAGTTATACCTCAACCCAGGGCAATTCAATTGACAGCCTACTTGTCATATACATGTGGTCGGCAGCCATGCAGCATTGTGTACTGGGGGTGTATGGAAAGTATAATACTTTTGTAATAATGTTGCAAAATAAATCTAGACTACTACGAGATGATGGGGTTTTGACAAAGGAGATGCTGCTTTAACCAGCCTACACATCTGAAGCACTTGGGACCTACATAATCAGTTTGAGATTCTGTGATGTTTGTTATAGGACAAAAAACTGCAATTTTAAATGTTTTGGGGAGTAAATGTGATTATATAGTTTTGCCCTGTGTCCTCCAACAATTTAGTTACTTAGGTGGTGCGCCACACTTTAGTTAGGAACACTGGTCTAGTGTGTCCAGGAACGTATAATTAAGTGATGAAAAACATGCTTTTGTGTGGTGTTGCGGTTATCTGTACAGAAGGAAGACATGCACTAACCAACGACACCTACTGAAGTGAAATGGCTGAATACTGCATATAAACTTTGCTTATTGATTTGAAGACTGTACATTGTGCTGTACATGCATGCTTTCCTAAGAACACAATGCATGTGCAGGGCAGGTACACTGGCCCCAGTCCAGTTATGGGACCTCTTGGACCACATGCATACAATTCTATATTTAATTTAACAAAAAAATAATACCTGCTACATTCCAATCGGCCAGACCGTGCTACCCAGAATATGAAAGATAGATACACCCATGCAAATTCCTGCAGTATTGCTTCGGAGGTGTAGTAAACACACATATCTCTGTTAACACCTGAGCCAGGCGTTTAGACACACAATGCTGAAGTTATCCTAATCGTATTAAATGGAGAGGATTTGTAAACAGTATCTATTATTATTTTTTTAAATTTGCACAGGGGGAAAAAATAACCCAGACAGACTTGCAGTGTGCAGTCGAATGGTTTGTAAACAGTGTAGCAGTGAAAAGGTTATTTTTTTAACAGCATCTGTAATGGAACTTTACTGAGATATTTATTAGAATACAGGTGTGCACCAAGACAAAAAGAAAAGTGGGAAGACCCTGCTTCAAAGCATATGGTCTCTATTGCTGGCAATGAAACGGTTCATTTTTCACTGGGTATCACCAGTAATGAAACTTTGCAGAGGGAATTATAGAATACAGCTGCAGTTTAATTTTCTACCAAATGTATACTGATAGAAAAGCTTTATATATATATATATATATATATATATATATATATATATATATATATATATATATACATATATATATATATATATATATATATATATATATATATATATATATATATATATATGAGAGTACTTGTAATTCTTGTTCAAATTAAAATAAATTGAAATATTTAAAGAACGTCTCTGCAGACAAGGGTTACCAAACTGGATTCTCACTCCTGCTCTGCTGCACCTCAGAGACAGAGAGCGTCTGTGCAGTGCAATGTTCATCTGTGAGCTCATCTAGGGAAGGGAAGGTTGAGTTCCAGAAACAGCTAAGAAAATATCCCTTGTGTGGAATCACTAATGAGAACCATGCTCTTGATGAACTGCAATGTTGTTATACATCTCTTGTGTAGTGGAAATATTATTGTTTAATTTCCTTTTCCCCAGCTAAAACTAATGAGGTGCAGACAAGCTGAGACGCAGGTGGATGCTGAGGGAGCAGAGCGGTGCCGGAGCGCTGTGTGCGTTGGTCTGTCTTGTGCTTTGGGAGTCTGTGTCGACTTGGCAGAGCACTGGGCTGTTAAATCACACATCATTTGTCTTCAACACTTAATCTTTGGCTCATCTTACCCAGATGAGGTGGACGTATGCACATATTACACACAGGCATCTCTTAAAAGGGCCTGACGCAGCCAGGGCAAAGCCAGTAGGTGTTAAATATTGTACAGGTTTGTTTTATCACCATCTATTCCAAGAACGCTGTACAAAAGACAGGAAACCAGCCACCCATAATCAGCCTCACACATTGCCTGCAACTCCAGCTACATTGAAACTAGATTTCTATTAAACTCGTGAAGATCAAGTCCGAGTGCCTGTGCATTTAGAGTAAGGAGCCATGCATTTGTGTTGCTTTCCAATCCATCGCTTTCCCTGCTGACTGACTCGTATAACAGCCACGCAGATCCATGCTGTACTGCCATGTCCTGACTGAATCAGTGTGCTTGAACTGTGTTTGATGATCTCAATGAACTGAGTGACCCACAGCACCACCTAGGCTGACCACAGCTGTGTATTGTTTGAATCAAGTCTGGGGAACGCATCTCTCTTCCAACAAAAAGCACCCCCAGCAACTAAAGTCAAGTAGACTAATGTTTTGGATAGTGCCCTCTTCAGTATCTACTTGACATTCAGATGGAGCATTTTGAAGTTATGGCCGATTAACCCAGAGGTTTATACAGAGTACACAATAGCCCAAACGCAGCAAATGGCAATGCAGCAGTTTACAGCTATGGCCAAAAGTTTTGAATCACCTAGAATTTTAAGATTGTGACAAAAAAAACAGCTATAAACATACTTTAGATCATTTATTTAACATCATGTAATCAACTAAAATATTGCAAAAGTCCACCGCAAGCCATGATAGTAGTACAGTATTTCATGTTCGATGTCAAAATGTCACATTTTTCAATTTTTGTCTCTATGGGAAAACTACAAAGCGGTATGTAATTCAATATGTTAATGTAACTTTATTCAGCAGGTTTCATTTGACTTTATAAAGCAAAATTAGTTAATTCTAGAGGATGATGCAAAACATTTGGCCATAGCTGTAAACTCCAGTCAGGACACAATGGCCAATACTGCTTTTACTTTCTGAACAACAAACTGAAAGCATGCTTAGAGGCAGCAGTACTTGCAGGGCTCAAGCTATAGCAGTTGCAGGTTATAAGTGTTTCCCAAGCCCCTCTATAACAGCAGCAATTCATTACGCAAATAGCTTATCTACTGATCTATAAACTTCCATCTCAATATCCTATTAAAGAATTTAGATGCAGGGTCTCCCGGGTCATAAGAAATCTATACAGACGTGTCTGTCTGTTAATATAAGCTGCATAATACTGAATTTTCATCTTACTTCTCAAGAGGCCCCCTCTCATCTGCACTCGCATGCTTCAACCTTTCCCGTCACCTTCCCTAAAATTAAATCTCAGCAAGATCCCTTTTATTATTATTTTTTTTTAATTGTTGCTGTGCGCTACTTGAGTTCTTCCATAGCCATTGCTCAACCACAGATTGCACAGAATTGGCCATTTACTGCTTTTTATAGCCTCTGTAGTGTAACTAGATTGAACATAGCCATTATAAATCCAATACATTAATAATAAGAAGATTTACTGTATCATGTTTTTTTTTTTTTTTTTTTTTTACTACTACTTTTTTTTGGAAGTAGTATTGTTTTATTATGTGTTAAGAAATCTGTTTTACATAATAAATAAGCAAGCTGCTATGTATTTTACAGGAATAAATACATACCATACAGTACATGTTTGTCATATTAAAAAAAAAAAATACAACAAACACGCTTACATTTACAATGGAGTTATTTGGCAAGCGTTACAGAAATAATAATAATGAGAAAAAAATCAACGCTCAAGGCCTTCGAAAGTGTAAATGAAATATGCATCACGCAGGCGTCTATCCATAGCCACTGTTCTGTGGAACTTGCATTTAAACTACCTATGTGTAGTAACAAAAGTAAAGGGTTCTCCTTAACAAAAAACAAGCACATGCTCATATGAAACCTTGTACATATTAAGAGATACGCTTACTGTTAACACCCAACAATTTCTGGATTTCAATATAGTTTAAAACAATGCTTTGTACATCGCAATAACGATGATCAGGTGTTTAACAGCAAACTAGGAAATAAGCAGAATGAATTTATGGCTGTACTCAAGGAAAAAGGTCCCTGCTTTGGTTTAGTCAAGTCTACTTATTGCTTTCCATCAAAACCGGCAAATATGTTTTCTTTCTGGTTTGAGTGTACTGGCATTATGTTCGCTTTGCTATTTCAGTTATTTGTGTCATTGTTTCAGTGGCTGGTTATACAAGTGTGTTTTAATGCAAAAGTTTTGCATTAAATGGGTATTAACATAAATAAACAGAGCAAACAGTGTGACTGTCTTCAACAGAAGGGCTGCAAATTGTTACTAGAACCTAAGTTAGAACTTCTTTTAATTTGTAGTTAATTGCCAGGCTAGAGAAGGCTTGGGTTTTTATATTGATTTTGAATGTCCATTTCCACTAAGGAATGCAGAGGATATAATCAAAAGCATCAGTTTTCTTGATATTTATTTCTAAATTGCAATGGCATGTTAATGTGAAACATAAAGCACATTGCATTTACCAAAAAAAAATGTACGCATAACTGTTGATTAGCATAAAGAGGAACCGCATTGGTTTGTATAGAATTTCAGTCATGACCTTTGGCTTTCTTGCTTTTAAACTCTGGGCACAGACTATGATAGCTGTTGGCTGGCTTGCACTTAACAGCACAACCTTTTATACAGTACTGCATTCTACTACTGATCATTTTAAATGAAATACAATCATGTTGCAGCATGTATTAAACTTCTGTTTAAACATGTTTCTGTTACACATTTTAAAAAAAAGTGTAATTGCATGTCACACGAGTAAAAATGGCATATAGCATTTCATACGGTGACACTTCAATTAGATGATTGATAAGCATTTTCACTGGGGAGACGAGAGACGATGGTGGCATTATTTAACAATGAATATTGAAATTTGAATAAAGAATTCCAAAAGTGCTGATGACCTTTTTTTTTTTAAACACATAATTACTGAGATTTATCCCTTGTAGTGTGCAACTGCATCCTATTTTGCTGTTGAGAAAAAAAAGCGCTTTCACACATGGGTAACACTTTACATTATACAGTATATCTTACTACACTAATTACACTGGTAACACAGTAATTACACATATAGTTGTGTAGTTACTATGTAAAGACATGCTTTATTATTGGCGTCAGTTAACATATTTTGTAATTAGACTATTTATACACATGGTTGTGTATTTTTACAGTGTAATCACAATGTAATTACTATGTAATCGCGTGTATATATAAAAGTGTTATTACAATGTAATTAGAGATACTTGATATAAAGCGTTACCCACATGTGTTTTAAAATGTAACGCTGGAACGAATTATAGGTGAATCACAATGGAACTTGGGTCCAGAACATGATTGGTTATTTCCAACCCATACTGTACTGTCCCAGTCTTAAATGCTTCACTTTTGTAGAATATTACATTTAAGTAACTTATGTGCTGGTCCTTTATAGTCCATGTTACAAACACTTTTAACTTGCTACAAATCTGTGGTTTATTTTGGCATTGTCGGTATCAAGACATAATTCAGGCGCTTTTTTAGTTAAAATATTGTTTGTGCTATTTTCTTAAGAGCTCCAAATTACCACTCTACTACAGCTTATCTGGAAATGGAAAATGTCACAATTTACTGTCCCTGTATTACTGCGTGCTGGCCCACGATCGTGCACTTTAGGACAGTCATTGGTAAATGCTCTATGATTACTTGACACTGTTACACTTAAATGTTGTGGGACCCAGTGCAGAAAATGAGTTTCCCAAATTAGAATCTATCAAATGAAGGTATTAAATGAATCGTTTTACATCAGGCGCACTTGCAAACCATTTAAGAGTAAGTGTACTGTTACATTAGTACTCCAGGCTTTATGCTATTATACCTGTTAGATTCAGGATTCAGCATTCTATTAAATACATTCACTTCTAAAGAGATTTTAAAAAATATTCAAGCATTTAACCTAAGTTTCCATTCTGACTCAGGGTGAAAGGGCTAAGGGTATGATATTCGCACATCATGAAACAAATCAGTCATCCACAGACACTACAATGTTCCACAGTTAAAAGCACTATCATATGCTGCAGTGTGGACTGATAGTGACCCTGTTATGCTCCTGAACTAAAGTCCTGACTCTTATGTTCTTCTAGTTTCTTCCCGTGAAGGGGCTGCGTCACCTTTCGTTAGTTATAATCACAGATGTCCCAATATAATGTGGGATTCCTGTTTCTCTGTGGGTCTCTGGTGAAGAACTAGAAGCAGGGCTTTGGTTTTTGTAAATGTACTGGTTATTCTCTTCCGCTCGGTAGCTGTAATTTTCCGTTATATGGCCCGCTAGTGCATACGGTGGCCCCTGGAAGGAGCCATGCTTGGCTAAAACATGATGGAAGTTCAGAGACACGTAGGGGGCTTGCCCGGCCATCCCCATGCCCATGAACATCTTCTGCTCATCAGCATTCTCTTGGTCGATTAGCTTTGGGGTTTCCCGGTCACCATTGTCCATTTGCTCTAAAGCCCCGTGGTTGCCATGGTGCCCGTACTGAGACTCTTTCATACAGAGCCTCCTGGTCTGTTCGAATACCGCCTGCATGGGCAGGTGCTGGTTCAGTTGGTTCAGCTGTTTTGGGGGGTCACAGTTTGACTTATTGAGCATGAGAGGCTCAGGGAAAGGCTTTTCACTGCAGCCCAGGGTGTCTTCTGGGTCAAGGGTGAACGGCATCTTGCTTTCTTCTTTAGTGATCTGTTGAGGGGTGTGCAGCCTGGATTCTATTTTGTCCTGGCCAACCGTGTTATGCTCGTAAGGTTCTTCCTTGAACCTGCTGTTAGGTCTGGAGGTTGAGCAGCTGGAAAAGCCTTCAGATATTGCTTCGTTGCTGTATCTTCTGTTTGCCATGGGCCCTGGAGCTGAAATTAAATGCTACATTAATACAACTGAAATCCAACTGATGGTGTGTGTAAGGGAAAAAAAATGCTAAGTGATCCTGCAGACAAATATACCTGTAAGCACTGTGCAGTAATGGTGTTTGAGGAGGTAAATGCCAGCATATTTCTTTCAGCTTGGTTCAAGTAACAAGCAGGAAGATAAGTACTTTTAAAGCTTTAACTGAACAAGCACCGATGAGACATTAAGAAGAAGAGGGATAAATTAAAAAGATGTCCTGTTGTCTTTTACACCTGGCACCCATTGCATACTGCATTACAACACAGGAACCGCTTGGTTCCTGAATTCCACTAACTTTCACACTAGATCCCAGTCCTCTAACCACAGAATCAGTTCTAAAGAAACTGATACTGATGTCTAAATATATATTTGTATTCTATCTCTGTGTTTCCAGGCATAGTAAGGCTGTGCTCAAGTCATGATACACTTCTTTAGGACACCAGACCAGCATTCTGTATTCTAAGGAACTTTAATTGCCGTTCGATTTTTCAGCAGTTTATTTATTTATTTTTGCTGCATTGCTGTCTATGCCCTTCTGGAATGTGTTAATGTAAAAAATGTAAAAAACAAATATTAATACGGCATCTTTTGAACTTGTAGAAATGGAAAAATATGTGCAGTCCAATCCAGCATGTCAATAAAACGTTGGAAACGTAATTTATCAGTGTCAGTCGCGGTCGGTTTTATTTTTATCGTGTTCTGTATACATGATACGCACTGCCTTCCTGAATTTGGGAAATCTGTTGAATGGTGAGCAGTATGCTTGAGTTACATAAGCCCCCTATAAGGCAATCCTTTATACTGCGGACCCAGTTATAAAGACACGTGGATGTGGCTCCATTCGCACTTTCAAAGCAGGACACAATCAGATCGGTCTTGTTACTATGGCTCCCTGTCAGAGTGATATAAATGGGGGGCGACTGTATAAAGGTACAAATCTACACCTCGTGATCATGCTGAATCCTTACCGTGGTGTGTTCCGCTGATTGCCTGGCTGTGGTGATGTGTTTTTGCGGTGGACCGAGCCATGCAGGAGTTTGCATAGTTCCAGCGGACCTCTCCTCTGGGCTGCAGGGGGCTCAGGTAGTGCCTGGCCACCTCACAAGGAGATCCCTGGGGCTGTCTCACCTTGGAGGGAAAGCTCTGCTTCTTTCCACCCAGCACTTGAGATTCCCCAGGGAGGTGTGCGTAAGGGTAGGGGAAGGCTAGGCCGTACGGGGGCGTGTGGAGCACTTCACTGTTCTCCGAGTGGCAGCTGTGCTCTTGGGGTGGGGTGTTGCTATACGTTGGGCTTTCCTTCCAGTTACTAGTCTGGCTGCATTCCAGTTTGTCTGTGTGAAATGAACTGTATTGCTGAGATATAAAAAAAACAAAAAACAGAAAGGTGACCCAACAATTTTCTACAGATAATATAATAAAGATAATAATATAATGTGTAAGAAAACTAAGTGTTTAAATAAACAAAGCACCCGACTATCTATTTCTAGACATAGAAAGTTTTAAATAGATGAGTTACCTGTGGGTAGGGAGCTGTTTTTAGTTTAGTTTTCAGTTTAATGGATTTGGATTTGAGTTGTTTGCGTGAGTCCTGTGAGGCAGTCAGGGAGGTCCTGTAGGTGAATGAAGACTTGGAGGCTGCAGACTGATCTTGGGAGAGCTGGAGCTCCTTGTACTCGATATCCCTGCAATAGCAACACAATCCAGGAGTTATGTTGAGTATTATACACAGTTCATTGTGCTGTTTCTGGGGTAACAAGTAATGAGTGATGAAAACAGGCCAGCTTTGGAGATCTGCAGAGTCTCAACACAGTCCAGAATCTTCACTGCACAGCTGTGCCAGCTGACTGTTAATAATTACTACAAGGTGGAGAAAAAGTTACAAATCGACAATGTAAAGAAATAATACTGAATTAAACATATGCATTATTTGACAAACTTTTTGACGAAGTCTTTTTATGTTTCTTTTTTTAATGTTTCTTTTAGTATCATTACATGTTATACTATTGAGTGTTATATAGTTATGGATGAATAGCCATCGTTACTATCAGATTGTTGCTGGACTATTTTGATTTGGTAACACAAATGACAAATTCTTACATATGCACGCTATTTTGAAATGTGAACTAATACAATTTATTTCACCATTATTATTATTATTATTATTATTATTATTATTATTATTATTATTATTATTATTATTTAAATAATATGATTATTCTTTGTTTACTGCAGTTTACTTACTGGACTGTGAATGTTTTATGAATATGGGCTATTGTATTGCTACAGCCTCGTTACTCATTGAGTTGAAGTAAATGATTTTCCAGTTTAGAGTTTGTTGCCAAATGCACTGGTTCACATGGATGCCTGCATAGGACAGCATATAAAACTAAAGAGGGCCAGGATGTCAACAGCCACTTACGTCAAGACGTAATTGACACTCACTATACAGTGAGGTCTGGATGAGCGGCTGTTGTGTACGATGGTGGCGTAGCTCTGGACCCACACCCAGCCACCGTGCTTCGACAGCAGCCTGTAGTACTTGGTGGTGACCTGACCTTTTACCAGCACTGAAAGGGAAGAAAAGCTGTTTCATAGCGAACAATGACAGGACAACATTTTACAGTATATATATAAAAAAAAATCTGGTCACACTGCTTGAAAGATACAAAAGATACTGCTTGAACTGTTTAATACCTACACAAAACCCTTTAACAGAAATTATAAATAAACGAGGCAACAGCTCACATAAAGATTAGAAATAATGACATTTATTAGGGTTAGATTATTACAGCACTGTGGCCCAGGAACTTGTCTTATGGCCAGCTGGAGCCGTCCTCTTTTGAGGTAAGCCTCGGACAGTGGTCAGAGAGCATCCAAGGGTGGGTGACAGGATCCACCCCCCCCCCCCCAAAGGCATACACACAAAGGAGGCAGTGGGGTGGAGAAAGAAGCTCCAGAGGTAACGAGCAGTGTTGTGAGATGAGGGTAGAAGCTCTAAAACCACAAATGCAGACGAGCCCGGATCTTTTGCATTGTGGTTAAGACGCTCGCTTGCAGTGTGTAGGGTTGCCAGTTCGCGCCCAGCCTCTGCCCAGTTACACAGACATTTTTGAAAAGGTAGGCACTGAACTTAAAGACTACCTGACAAATTAGATGATAGGAAGGTGCTGTAAGCCTCACAATCATCACAGAAGCAAGTTACTGTGTGCAAACACAAAGCAAAACAGAAGCTCTGCATGATTTTAAACAGTTACATTATTCATTTTGTTTTCTGTGCATGGACCTAAGCTGAGGAACATAAGACTGCGCTGTCTAATTCCGTTAGTCCACCTATAGTGTCAGTTCTTTTTTTTTGTCTAGACTTCTAAATGAATCTTTTTGTTGTAAATCTTCAATATGCCCGGTTGGAGGCTAGTAAATATTTATTCCAGTTCTTAACACGCAGCTGGTCACCAGCTCGCCGACAGTTGATGGAATTTTCAGCAGGGTATACTAATAAGCCAATATGTGACCCTAACCCTAACCATAACCCACTGACCCATATCCAGACTGTAACCCTGAACACAACACCATCCGTGACCATTGCTCTGACTTCCTTCACCATGGCCCCGATCCTCTCCTTAACTCTGACCCCAACCACTGTGCAGCTGCTTAACGGTCAACTCAAAAGATTTCATTTTAGGAAGGTACAAATTGGATGTGATTTCCTTCAGTAATTGTGTATCGTTCCTTATATCCAACTCAGCACAAGACAAAATGCGAAGATCCACTAATTGAAATGAAATTTCTCAGCTGCAATGGAATACATAATGCTGACTTACATAGGTGATGGGAATATCTTAAGTGGAAGACATCACATCCATGAACATGATGATACAAGGTCTTCTCAATCAAGTCCTGGGGTTCGTGTCCAGTTAATTCAGCTACTCTGGAACACAGGATTGAAAGATTCAATACAATGATTTAAGTAGAATTTGTGTTTTTATGGACATAAGACTGCCATTTCTTTCAAGAAAATGATTTAGATAGTATTGAGTACAAGACTGAAGCTCAAGTGCTTGCTTATGTACTTTGAGAAATATAAACTTCAAACTCTTATAATTATTGTAATTATTGTAATTATTATAATTAATATGCATAAAAAAGTTTGAATATACTGTATATATATACTGTATATACAACTTTTTGCTCAAAAGAGCCCACTGACCACCGTTTCGGTATGCTTAAAATACCTTTGTCAACCTGTTAGATATATTTCTATTTATACATGTTAGTTAATAAAATGAAATTGTTATTCTTCCAGGGTAGTTTCCAGAGAGGGCCGTTAAGGATGTGGGGGAAGGGGTGCCTACTTTAAACAGACCCTCTCTTACCATGCTATACTACTGTATGACCAGAGGAAATGTCCTTGCTTTGGCATGTTCTCTCACCTTGAATCCAGGAATATGAGCTTGAGATCCAGGCTGGCTCTGAACATGAACATGTTGCTGTGCAGTTTAATCTCAGTGATGGCACTGGGGGGCAAGGAGTGCCCCACAGCCACCAGCCCCACGATCTGGTAGCAGGAGTCATAGAGAGACATGTCCATCAGGTACTGCCGGATCTTTAGGTAGCCACTGCAGTGAATGACCTGCGAGCACAGATTAACATACTGAATGAAGCTCAGGGGGGAAAAAATCAGTTATGCCAGTTTAAAAAACATAATTTCAGAAATGGATTTGCACAGCTGATCAGTTAATAAGACTGACATCAGCACAAGACACGTACTTACTGAACCTCTCGACTACAGAGCTTGCTCTTTAGTTTGCCTTTGAACCACGAGGTTAGGTTCACGTCCAGCCCTTGTCTTTCCATTTAATTCAATGGGCTCAGATGCCATGCCATTACACAGTCACAACCTTTTAAATACCGTTCCTTTAGAACTATTGGGTGCCTGCTTCTGGAACTGTGCATAGAAGTACTAGTAAGTTGCTCAATGGTCCTTACATTTCCATAAAAAAAAAAATCTGAACTTAAATCCATTAAGTCTGCACTTTCTGTTTCCTGATGCTTCTAGGTACCTTAAAGATCATCGCTCACAGAGGGAAACAGATACAGTATTTGCACCCACATAGCCCATACACACAGTTAGCCGCTGAAACAGAAATAAACATTTGAAGTTTGTCCACCTCTAATGGGAACCTCCATTTCCTACATTCTTTTAGTCCTCTTATTAATTCAGATTCATTTCCTGTTTGTGTGCACAAGGTGCTCTAGTCTTCCACAGCACAGCTGAGTACAGAATGATTGATACACTACTTAACATAAACCCATCATTTATTACAGGGAGCCGGCGTTGCAGCGCAAATGGATAAAATATTAAAAGCTGAGTTTTGGTTCAAGTACTTGTTTGGAAAAGTTACAGCTTGTGACGCCGTGGAAAAGAACACAGAGCAAAACCAGACACAGAATTAATCCTGAAACGGATCAGGAAAATTAAGTACTGTTTTTAGGTACTGTACTGAACCAAAAGCTCTAAATTATTTTGCTATCAACTAATAATAAGGACGTGCTCGTCAGGGCTTTTCATCTTTCCATCCCAGACTGGAGCATGTAAGACTCAAACTGTTCAAGAGCGAAATGTCAGACTTATCACAGCTAACTATTTCTTCTAGTTTTTTAGATTCGCTTTCTGTTTCAGCCATCAGATTCTGGTGATTTTTTAAAACTCAGAGATTTAAAACAGCCCCAGCTGCCTCAGTAGTGATCTCTGAATCATGCCTAACTTCCTATTACAGCTGGTACACCGAAGTGTAACCATTAACCTGTCTCCCCTGCAACACACTGCCCACAGTGGATGTGTTCCTAGCGGCAGTATTGAATACAAAAAAACAATACATTACATCAAGTCACTCTGTGCGTAAAAGATACTGCCAAAATAACTGTCATCTTTAAAACACATTAAGAAAATGCAACAATCGTCCTAATTCTCTGAGTGTCTTTCAACACCACACATGTGCCTCTCACCTTGTAGCCTCCACAGGTAAGGCCTGCGTTCCTTTTGGCCAGGACACACTTCATCCGGAGGAAGAACGACCGCTCCATTTCATACTCTGGAACCAGAGACAAAAACACTGCTATGTTTCTGCATTGTAAAAAGGCAAACCAGTATCCATTTTAGGTGCATACATCCCCGCACATGCCTTGCCAGTGTGAGATACCCGTTCCTGTATTCCATCGTAACAATAATACTGCTGAGTCTAGTAGGAATGAAAATGTGTACGTTAATCTCACTTGATTGCTTTAATCATTTAATGTGTGCACCTTTGGGAGAGAGAGCAGTGATCAGCTGTCATCACCCATTACTAAGCTTACTGCCGGGGGTCTCAGATATGTTTACATTGCTTTTGTGTTAAGCTACGCTGTTTCTGTTTAATAAAGCTATTTATTATTATCATGGATTTGTGCCACATCTGGATCCAATATCTTTTGTAGCGAATGAGGGGGCGGCTCTAATGAAGTTTAATTTGAAATACTTACAGGCAAAAAGACCTCACTGTCTGAGCCCACAGCTCTGCTGAGAAAGCTCATAAACCACAGGGCAGATTGAAAAGGGAAAGCTTTAATGCCTTTATTTAAGTCAGGAAAGGCAAAGGCGAGGAGAACAAAGTGTAATTAGAGAAGCTGTAATCAGAGAGGATGTGTGGATCAAAGTCTTCAGTCCAAAGGATTAATCAATGTTGTGCTCTGAGTTGATGAGTGTTAATTGGATGTCCACAGTGTATACTATTTACTGTTGTACTGTAGCTAGTCCAAGGCACAGGTGGCTGGGGGATGCAATGCAGTATAAAATCGAAATAGTCCAGCAGACAGATGTTTTGCTTTCTAACTTATTTGGCGTACTTGCACCACCCTGAGGCAGAAACCTTAAGCGTGTGTCGACTGGACAATTTTATTCAATACAGCGTGTTAGCTGTGGAAAATAAGGACACACACAATATCAATCTCAGTACGAAAGCCGCATAAATAAGCTGCGAAGTAGTGAGTCTCAAGATCAAAATGTACAGCAAGGAAACAGGTGCCCTTTAGTCTTTAGCTGATCCATCTGTTTCTAAAACATTTTACGAATTTGCTAAACGTTCTTTCCAGTTGAACAGGATCTTCTGTGCGTGTGGTTGGCTGCCTGACATCTCATGACTGATATGGTGTGCTCTATACTAATTAATTAACAAAATGTATGATTACAAGTATTTAATCGTAAATATAGCACTAAGGGTTAGTTAAGTTAACTTCAAAGAGTTACTGAGGGATCAATGGCCCGTAAGAGCCCAAGTATATTTCAAATCATATTTGCTTCCACTGTTTTTATGTATCAAGTACGTGGTCACTGCTGTTGCCTTGCCATGTGCTTCTTCTCAGCAGGCACCATTAAAGGTCTGCCGCAGTAGTTTTGCAGTGTTTTTACCATGGTTATACTAAGAAATTACCATAGTTTACCATGGTTTGCCGTGTTTTTTATTATGATGTACCATACCTCTCTGGGCTTATCAATACTTAACTATGCATTCTCATGTTCTCACTGTGCTTTATTACACTTTGCTGTCCGATTGCTCTGGTAAACCCATATCAGTGCTGGGCTGAAGGCTGTACCTTGCAGTAGATGAGGGTGCAGGGGCTGGTGGGCAGTCAACACAGCGGTCATCTCATCGTGATCAGAGGGATGGATGTACTCGTAAATACTGTTTCCAGTCAACTCAACCTGCGAGGGAAAGAAAAGAGCCATCTTCCCATCACAAAGACACATTGTCTATCCATTACTGTTTAGTCCACCCGATAAATCACGAGATGACATGGAGCCCTGACAGAACTGACATGCGCAAAGTCCCAGTGAAACTGCTGTGAATGATTAGTAAAGAGATTTCAAAAAGGGAGTGGAAACTCAGTACAAATATTCGCAAGATATCCAAATTCGACTTCTGAGTAATATACTATATCTCTGATAAGTATTCTAATTCTTACGACAGGCTAGTCATATCTGACCCCCAGCTGGCTTAGACTGTGACCAAATACACAAAGATAACGCCAGGACAATGGACAGGGAATTAAACACAATTAAACTCATTCCAGCTGTTTAGTGTACTAGAACAGCACTGAAATGCGCTGGCTTAGGCTTAGCTAAATCTTCTGCTGTTTCATAGAGCCATTGCTATTTCAACACTTACTTGGCTTGAGACAAAACAGAGAATGAGAGAAAAGAAAAAAACAGCATGGCCTCCACTGAACTGAAGCTTAGTTTTGGGAAGGGATTGAGATGATGGGCCCTAGTCCCTAGATCTGTTTTGATCAATACAATTTAGTACTATTGATACTTTTCTACAGTGTTGCTAAAGATCTATCTATCTATCTATCTATCTATCTATCTATCTATCTATCTATCTATCTATCGATCTATCGATCTATCCTAAATGAAGTCATCAAAGCATACTGTGTTTTAAATACCTACGGGCCCTATTCTTAAAACAATCTGATGACCGTGCTGAAAAGTGAAAATGTACTTCTAACACTCTCTCAAATAGATGAGAAAAGGTTTCATTAATGGCAAACTGGATTTAATTAATCAAAATGATCTTTAGCACCTCTGAAGTTAAACTATAGTAATACCAGCTGCTGCCATTGGCTTTCCAGTTCCTACACAGCATAGACTCGTATATTGATTTTCTCTTTTTCTTGTGTCTCTTGTCACTGTTGGGAAGAAGCAGCCGTTTCAGATCTAAACAGCATTCACAAGGTTCTTTAAGCGTACTCTGCGGCAGCACCTGACCTCTTGAGACTAGACAGCTACGGCACTCTGTATTTAACTGTCACCATAGCAAATCATTTTCATAACCAAGTAGTGTTTTCCCAAGGCAGAATGTTCTAAAGTCTAAACTAGTGGCTAAACTCAGGCAGCCCTGGTCATAGTTTGAAACCATGATGTATTAACTCAAAGGTCTTTATTTTGCCGTCAGGACATTCTGTTCATGAACTCGTATTATAAAGCTTGAGGCTCAGGTAGAAGCAGAGCATTCTGTTCATGAACTCGTATTATAAAGCTTGAGGCTCAGGTAGAAGCAGAGCATTCTGTTCATGAACTCGTATTATAAAGCTTGAGGCTCAGGCAGAAGCAGAGCATTCTGTTCATGAATTCGTATTAAAAAGCTTGAGGCTCAGGTAGAAGCAGAGTATGTACTCTATTAAAATCTTAATGCACAAGTTGTTTTTTTTTGTACACCTTCTTTATAAAGATGAATATGGTGCTCAGGTATACTGTTGTATTTCTAAAACTCATCGGTAGGAAGGGATGTGATTTAGCTGCGTAAGGGTTTTTTTTACTTACCTGGGACAGACCCAAATGGACAGAGGCAGTTTCTGAGATGTACATGATTTTGCCGTCAGATGCTACAACAAACACAAAGCCGTCTAAAGTCTACAAAAGAAAAGAAACAAAATAATGAAAGCGTTACAAAATATCCTGTGACTTCTACAACATTCTCTCGACTGTGGTAGCTTCCCTCAACTGGGTTAGTATCCATGTTAAATGAGTGAGGTGCTCCCAGCTACCTACTGCTGTTACTCCTGCAGTGCACTCTACAAGATCCTACATAACAATGATTGGTCTGCTACACATTGGCAGGGCTGTATTTCTGTGATCACTTTCTATACTGGGTGCATTAAAACACTTACCTGAAGTAGGTGGGACCCCAGTTCTTTAGCCATGTTGTCCAAGGGACTCATGCGACTCGGCTGCCCCCATGCATCTCCTAACCCTGCAAGAAGACACAAGCGATGCACGGTTTCATTTTTTTAGTTGTTTCAAGACAGTGTACATTGGCTGACCAATCAGTCCATTAGAAACCTCTCTTTGTGCCCCAGATTGCTATAAAGGGTCAGTATTGCTATTCTTGTAGTGTGTTAGTCTTGCATGATCCCTAACTTCAGCTGGTCTGTATCCAGTATACGGTACTCCAGAGATGAGTAAGTCATTCAGATTGGTTTCATCTTCATTAAGGTGTTCTGAGCTAACTGGTACACTGACACAAACTTGTTAAAGGTCAAACAAGACTGGCGGCCTCCGTTTGAATAATGTGATGTGGATTATGCTGAATGCAAGCAGTGCTATGAGAGAGTGATTATGCAGCTCAGACCAGGCACTTTAATATCAAATCACAATGGTATGTCATGACACCCCACCCTGGAGGCAGACTGTCAGCTCAGAAACTCAGAACGGAGGAGGCAGCGGCCCTGCCCATGAGCAGGTTTCTTTCTGTTTTAATGAAGAATCAGAATACAAAACATTGTAAATGAACAATGATCTTCACTGGCGTAGCTTTTACTGTACACATCCTCGCCACGCTCAGTGACTTCTGTTATACAAGAAAAAGCATCAAATAACGCTGAAGATGCTTCTGCTAAAGGGCACCGACTGACTGGAAACTACTGGGAAAACAAGCCGGTAATGCTATCTGTTACAGAACAATCCTATGTAGGTTTACAGTAAGCAGCAGCTCATTTAGTTAACATACAGTCCAGGTACAGTGTAGTTTTACAGTAAGCAGCAGCTCATTTAGTTAACATGCAGCCCAGGTACAGTTACTCGATTATTGAGTTCACGTTTTGTAATAATAACATTTCGTTTTTCACCCTTAATGCTCAGTGGCCTTTCCAAGTAAATAATTTGCATTTGACTCAGATCTCACAGCTTGAGTAACTGTGCTTTTCCATCCATCCTTCATGGGGGACATTTCATAACTCTCAATAAATCATTAGAAACCCTCGACCAGGGGAATGGCAGGACAGCACTGTAAATACACAGAGGACTGTGTTTACACCATGCCTTTCAATCCCTGTCAGCAAATGACAGGGAGCCATTAAAACAGCCAATAAACAAATGCTTTATGGCACCAATGCTAGCCTCAGCCCTGATCTTAACCTAATCCTTATTAATAGCTATTGACGGGAAACAAGGACAATTACAGATAATTACATTATTAATTACTGTGTAATTCTTGTTAATATAAAGCGTGTGGAGTTCAGCTGTTTGACCGATGTATCTGAAAGCCGTGCCATGCACAAGAAAGTAGGTTTATGTAGAGAAAGGAACAGAACAGACATGGTCGTACTTCAGCTGAATGATTCAGAGGCTCGATGTCTCTGCTTTTTTCTCCTAGTAGGCAGAAAAAAACAGAATGAAAGGACATCAAAAATCGACAGTAATTCAAACACTGGCAGGACTTTTCAATTTATAGAAATAGTGGCAGATCACACACAAATTATTATTATTATTATTATTATTATTATTATTATTATTATTATTATTATTATTATTATTATTATGATGATCTAGAGCAGGGCTTCTCAAACTCAGTCCAGGGGGCCCCCTGTGGCTGCTGGTTTTCATTCCAACCGAGCTTTCAATTACTTAACTAGACCCTTAATCCCTTAATTGAACTGATCATTTGCTTAATTAGACCTTTTTACTTGTTTCCAGCTCTTGAACAGTTGCATATTTCAAGTTAGCTATAACATTTGATAAGTAACTTGAACTGCAACTGTTTAAGAGCTGAAAACAAGTAAAAATATCTAATTAAGCAAATTATTAGTTCAATTAAGGGATTAAGGGTCTAGTTAAGTAATTGAGAGCTCGGTTGGAATGAAAACCTGTAGACACAAGGGGTCCCCAGAACTGACTTTGAGAACCCCTGATCTAGAGACTCACATGCAATGTTAAGCAACAATGGTAATCAAAGCATTTTACTGCACTAAACACTAAACAGTATTTAGATCTGGTTTTGATTCAACTGCCGGGCAAATAACTAGGGCTGTGCTGAACTTCTGCTCTGCTGTTTGATTGCCCTTAATCAAGACCTGCAAGCAATTATTTACATCAGCCTCCACCTTCTCTGATTCTCTCAAGTTGGCATGTTTAGGGGTGACAGTCTTGTCTGGCTTGCACTGAGTCATCTAAACCTCAACATCTTCCTGAATACTTCCTGAAGTGCTGCCCAGAAATGTTTTCCAAAGGAGCTGCTCATCAGAAGGAAGGTCTGACCACACATTTGCCTTCTGATTTCCATTCAGCAAAGTCTGTGCATGTTGTTTTGATTGCATTTTAATGTGTTTTCATATTCAGGACTGGGCTGTAACTAACACAAGATTGGAAAAGCTCTAAAATGATTATAAAAATGATAATATCAGCTGCAAAGCCATATGTATAGATGCACTTCATATCCATTTTTCAGTGCTACACACTATGTTTAAGATTGGTGTGGAATTGAACTGCTCTCTCACTGCACTGAGGGGGGAAACCTTTGCAAAATCTTTAACTGCAGTCCAAATACAGCACAGTCTGCAGTCTGATCCCCCCCACCCCAAGTAATTATTCTTTACTTGATAACATCAATGTGTAAGCGGCATTTCTTTAAACACTTCAGCAAGCTAATTAAGCTTGTTACACATTTATGTCTAGGGAACTTCCAACAAGAATACTGTACATCTCTGTCTCGCTGTCTTTCTCTTGTAAAATATCAGACAGGACGACCAGATATATAAAAACATAATTGATTCCCTTTTTCTACTGTATAAAACCCTAGTTTAAGACACATACTGTGATTGTGGCTAAAGGAGCTTTATTTTCAGACAGGTTCCATATATCCAGCCTAGGATGTAAACACTCAAATAGGCAGATATATTACGTGAAGAAACACAGTCGTTTATAAAAACAATATCGTGTATCATAATGTGAAATATTCTATACTGCAATTACAAGTGTGCTGTATGTCTGCCATAGGATCTTTGGCAATACTATAATTTATAATACACATTTCGTTGTCCTAATACAGCTATGGCCAAATGTTTTGCATCCCCCTATAGAATTAACTAACTTTGCTTCATAAAGTCGAATGAAACCGGCTGAATAATGTTACGTTAACATATAGAATTACATACCGCTTTCCGTATACTTAAGGAAAAACAAAAATTGAAACGTGACATTTTGAAATCTAAGATGAAATACTGTACTACTATTATGGCTTCCAGTAGACTTTTGCGATATCATTTTGTAGTTTCTTTGATTACATGATGTTAAATAAGCATATTTTTAATTATGTCTCAATCCTAAAATTCTAGGTGATGAACAACGTTTGGCCTGAGCTGTGCACTGATCTGATGGACATTCAAGGTTTTGTCGTATTATCTAGTGTAAGTGGCACCATTATGAAAAACTCACATAAACAAAAATTACATTTACAGTAATTAGTACAATTTTCAATTTTCCATAACACAAAGTGGAAAGCAGCTTTGACCCCTGCCACATTTAGTCTAAAATAATAAAGGCTGACAACCCTCAAAAGTTATTTTTTATGCTTTTTTTTTTAAATCCTTGAAATAAACCACTGTTACAGTATGCCTGGTGTACTGGTGTTGTCGCAGTGTATAAAAAGACCATAATACAAAGCTGAATTGTTACAGAGGAATGAGGCAATCCACATAATCTGTAGCGTTTATACACTGAGCCACTCCAGAACGCTTGTGCTCACATCTGCATAGCTGATTTTGCGGTGTTTAAGCAGTGGTTGGAATGCCACAAAACAGCATTTCTGAGAAATGAGAATCAGTCCTGTGGTAGAGCAATGCCTCCATCTCAGCCTGGAATCACTTTCCAAGCCTGGTGCACAGTAGCTCTGGTGGCGTGGCCACGGAAACAGAGGAACTCTTACAGAGCTCTCGGAATCCTAGTGCCATACTTACAATGCTGCGCCTTTCAGAAATATGGAGTCAGAGGATGTGTTTCCAGAGAAAGACAGGATTACAGATAATAATAATAATAATAATAATAATAATAATAATAATAATAATAATAATAATAATAATAATAATAATAATAATAATAATAATAATAATAATAAGCAGTCTCTAGTGTCGTTCTGAAAACAAGAACCAAAAAGTACAAACTTTATTTTACCCTTTCAGCTCTGCATCTGCTTCACGGTAAAGTATAGAAGCAGGAGTTGAAAATATCACTTGACGTGAAACCCCACACAGATGGCAAGATGGTAGCCAGTTAGGCTGAACAATAATGGCATTTGTAGATATAGTACTGTACTTTAAACTGCAGCGGTTAAACCAAAGAAACTCGCAATGTGACACTGAAGGAGCTGAAACTGCTCTGCTTGTTATTTTCTTGTCACAAACTGACTATCGATTTACAGAATAATATTTTGCTTTGGAAGTCCCCCACGCACATGATCATGATAATAATCATTAAGACTGCATGTAAACTATAAGGAATGGATCAAGTGGAACCAAAGAATAAATACAAGTGCTTCTTTATAATTCCTATACCCTGAAGTATAAAAAAAACAAGCAGATTGTGTAAAACGACACAAAAGCAAGAATAAAGCAGAGCTGATGGTACCGTACAGTAATTTACACAACACAGTACCCTCTGCTGGCTCAACCTGTTTCAATACTAACACACACATACAGAAGTAAAACAGACTCAATCTCAATAAGACACTAACAGTAACACTATCAGAAACAGGTAAGGAGAAAGAATATGGTGCGGTTTACGCGTTCAGACACAAAAACACATCTGTATCTATGTAGGAAATGCTGTATGTTTGACCTAAAAGAAACTGTATGACAGGCAATTGAAAAAAACAGAATGCTTCTCAAACGGCTTAGAAGTTATTGACATTGAGAGCAGCAGTCCCATAGGCCCGCACTTGAGGCCTGGGCTTTCGCATTCAATCCGTGCAATGTAAACAACGGGAAATCGGTAACGGGAAACCTGAATCATTAACCTAGCAATAGGGCGTCTATTTTTTAATCGGCTTTTATTATCTTTACATAAATCATCATCAATAATAATAATAATAATAATAATAATAATAATAATAATAATAATAATAATAATAATAATAATAATAATAGAGTTGTTTAGTTGTGGGTGCTGATGGGCAGCCTGCTAGACTGTATTTCGACATTTAAAAATTTACCCTCCGCTCCATAGACACAAAAATACAAATAGGAAAAAAAAGAACAAAAAAGATTACAAATATTGATGTAACTAAACTGCACAAATATAGTAATATTGTATTCGTGTAGATATACTCTACACACGATTTTCTTTTTAACCAACGAGTTGGATGAAAAAAAAAACTCAAAACAATTTCAATTTTACATTAAAATATATCTTCTTTGTAAACTCTTAATAGACCCACTTACAGACTGACTAAACTGTAATATGCAGGCCTGATTGTATTAAGCGAATAGGCAAATACTGGGTGATTAAACCGTTTATTACGTGACATGAAATTATATTTGAATTTTTTTTTTCTTTTGTCAAAAATAAGATTGATGTGACATGCTTATAATTTATAAGCTCACTTGGCTCGATGCGACCAGTTGAGAATTCAAAACCTGCCAATTATCTATTAGTTGCTCTTTTGTCTCTTTTGTCTGACTCGAGTTAAGCAAAAGAAAAATGTTTAAAAACACTAGAGACCGAGAGGTGATAGCATGTATAATTGTTTATTGTGGTTTAAATGATCTAACAGTGTACTAGGCTATGTTATTTAATATAATAAACACGTGTAGGTGTGCCCATGCGGTGTCTGTATTTGAGAGTAAAATCTAATTTGGGTAATTTATAATTTTTTCCGTTTCTTGCATGCATTTGAATCGATTGATTGTCCATTTTGGAATAGATATGGGGGAAAGATACGGGCGATGTGCTAACATTAATATATATATATATATATATATATATATATATATATATATATATATATATATATATATATATATATATATATATATGATATAGTTGATGGAATATACTTTTCCAGTATCATAATGAAATATTGAAACAGTATATTATATTAACATTTTAATCACGCTTTTTGGAAGTGTTGTGGCTTGACATTCAAAGAAAAAAAATGTGTATACAGTCACATACCTTTATGCACCTGTGAATTATATATAACAGCATACTTATATACTTATTACTAAAGTAATAACGAATACAAAATAAAAATACACGTTTTATGTGTAACGCTTTACTGAAAATGTATCAACAGTATCGGTCAAAAACATTTTAACATTTTAAACATCCTGCATTTACTTTTTAAAATTTGTTTTAATAATATTCATTTCGTTCTTTACCTTTTAGAAAAATAAATGATGCTGACAACATTGAATTGCCCGTAGGATTAGTTTATACACGTTACAATTTAAACTGCACCGTTAACCACCTGTCTCCTATACTCCTTCGCAGAAAGAAAACGTAACAACGTGTTATTAAGCTCCTGTTAAACAACGCATCTCTTACTACTGTGAGCGACTACAGAAATGATAGCAGACATTGTGCCTCGAATAAAACACGATTGCATTTTCTTACAGAAAACTGTTACAATAAAAAGCGCAGTAATATGTAATCGTTGTTTTAAGAGCTGACAATAATAATAATAATAATAATAATAATAATAATAATAATAATAATAATAATAGAAACGCAGCCACTTTATACATTGAATGATATACAGCCTATTCGACTCAAATCAATAAGAGGGCTATGAATTGAATATACCGGTTCATTTAAGACTTCAGCTGAACAACGTCATCACAGCTTTAATTCATTAGCTAAAAATGTGTTAAATGGATTCATACAATATAAAAAAAATAATTTAGAATAACACTTTTTTATGGAACCTGTAACCTATAACCTTTCGTCATTTTTCATTATTATTTAAATTATGCGTAATAAAAATTTTTCAAATGTATTTTACAAATGCATGTAAACTGGATCCAGGGGAAACAAAGAATAAATACAAAAGCTGCATTAAACAAGCAAATAATGTAAAACGGCACAAAAGCACGCATAAAGGAGATGGTACAGTGCAATATTGGTAATGGCTTGTTCGAATAAATGCATGCAGGTTATTCACCATTTTATATTTCCATTGCATATGTAGCAGACTACACACACACACAATGCAAAATAAGGAAGGACACACACTATGCAAGAAGCCAGAAGGGGAGTCTTCAGAAAAGGGGTTTACTTCTCACCTCCAGAGTGCCCTGTAACCTTATTTAACTTATACTGTTTTCTAAAAAAAAAATACAATTAGAAATAAATAAAAAGTATGTTCATGCATATCCGTTTAAACCTGAACAGATCTGGTAATTGTATGCATTGAACAGCATTGAGTCAAAAATCAGGTTATTGAAAACACACACGTTACTGAATACAAATCAGATCAATGTAGTGTTACCAATATTCTGTCCAAAAACAAACAAAACTCCAATTGTAATCAATCTAGAAAGTCTTACGAAAAACTGGCCACACATGAATATAACATGTGCGCCTATATTTTGTATTATTATTATTATTATTATTATTATTATTATTATTATTATTATTATTATTATTATTATTATTATTATTATTATTATCATTCAGTGTAATCCAACTTAATAATTAGGATAGCTTTTTTTTAATTACTTATGTTTCATAAATAGAAAATAAACAATAGTAAACACAAGAGCTCTTAAATTAACGTCCCAAAATATTTTTAAAGCTTTTCTTTTTAGCAAAAACTGGTGTTGACTTAGCACGAAATTATTGTGAATACAGTTATGTGTTTTATTGCTACATGGAGAATACAAAATCAAACACGTTTTCAAAAAGTCCTCTAAACTCCGTACCTGTTGAAAGGCTTTCAAACACCCTTTGCCACGCATTACCCGCGCCTGTAGCGCCACAAACAGAGCGACCGACTGCTGTCACTGTGATATTTGATTCAAAGCCTGGAGGCGTAAGGATCATATTTTACTGCTGCTCTGGTAAAGGGAATACAAACTGAAATCGAAACGGCATGTTTACCTTTTATGAACAAGGCCTACGGGTATCTTATTACACTATATTTACACTTGACAACGGAGAGCCGTCTTCTACTGCAATGGGGCTTGCTGAAAATATGAATTTGGTTTAAGAACCAAACCAGGGCAGCAGTGTGGAGTAGTGGTTAGGGCTCTGGATTCTTGATCGGAGGGTTGTGGGTTCAATCCCCAGTTGGGGGACACTGCTGTTGTACCCTTGAGCAAGGTACTTTACCTAGATTGCTCCAGTTAAAACCCAACTGTATAAATGGGTAATTGTATGTAAAAAAAATAATGTGATATTTGTATAATGTGATATCTTGTAACAATTGTAAGTCGCCCTGGATAAGGGCGTCTGCTAAGAAATAAATAATAAGAAGAAGAAACACACAAAATAGTGATATTTATATGAGACCAGTATTATAATATATTCAATGTACAGTGTTTCTAATAATTTGTTTTAATCTTTTTTTTGTGCTTAAATAGGCCTACTTAAGGTCAAATATGGATTCTCTTATCTTTGTATTTTGGAGCACTATAGTCAGGCCTGCAGTATATCATGAATTTGAAGATATTAACGCGTGTTATTCAAATAGGGAGCTATACGAGTTTAGTATAAATTGTCTCATCAAAGCACCGTGCTGTAATTCAAATGTTTTAAGATTTAAGAAGATATTGTATGCAAGTGATTGTAAACACATTGTATTATCAGTATACTGTACACTTTGCTTAGATTCCAGAACCACAATTTAATAAATACATAAAGCAATGTATTTATAAATTGCACCATATTGAGGTTTGCAATTTAAAGAATAGGAGGACGGCGACTATTGTAGCAGTTTACAATAAAGAAGATTCATTTGAATTACATACCCCCTGTCATTTCTCAAGGCACTTCACAGGCCCCGTCACGACTGACAGAAGGATGTAGAATCAAATCGCACGTGATCGTTTCTAATTATACCAGACTTGAAAAAAACTAGCATGTCATAATAACAGAATTGTGTAATCACCTTAGAAATGATATATCGTCAAAAGATTAACTATATCGCCAGAAACGTTTCCTTAACCCCCAAATAACTGAGATTAAAATGAACATAGCCTACAAATCTATATTAAGGAAGCGCGATACAAATGCTAAGTGCTGATGTTCCATTTTAGAGTCGCGTTCTAAAGTAATTTATTTCCACCATCGATTTATGGAACCGACACAAATCCCGCTTAAGTAATACAGGCTACGTTTTTTTATGTCGTGTGTTTATCTAGAACACATTAACCAGGGTTTAATTAAAATCCGAAGCTGTCAATGTCGATTGTTGTCACAAAGTACACAAGGGCTGAACAAAACCAATCGCAAAGTGAATTCCGTATGCAAATCGTATTTGTTTGCACTCCCATGGTAAAGGATTGTGGGGAACATGGAGAATACAACATTTCTTTCTTTCTTTCTTTCTTTCTTTCTTTCTTTCTTTCTTTCTTTCTTTCTTTCTAAATACACATACTTTTGAAAATCTACACTAAGTCACATCTTTCAAAGAGTTTGCCGTTCTTTCATAGTGCAATGGACAACGTTTACAACGCTCGAACTGTTTTATTATTATTATTATTATTATTATTATTATTATTATTATTATTATTATTATTAGGAAACCAACATTTTTTTTTACAATAAATACACTGCATTCCTCACACAGCATTATATGGCAAAAAAGCACACTATACTGACAATTCTTATCATTGTTATTCTTAACATTGTTATAATTGACCATTCTTATCATATATTCTTCGTGAGGCCTGTGATTAGAGCAGCGGTGTTGATTAAACTCACCCTCTGGAAAGACGGCCCTCATCTTCAGGTAACTCGTTGTCAGCCTGATAATGGAAGCTTTATCCAGCTGGGATGTAATGGCTGAAGGCAAAGGTAATAACTTCGCCAGTTCATAGAATTCTCCATTTTCTTTTTCTCGTCTCGTCTTCGCAGCATTCTTAGACTTTTCCTTCATCTCTGACGCTTTTGAAAAACAATGGCTCTGGCATAATAAATAATAATAATAATAATAATAATAATAATAATAATAATAATAATAATAATAATAATAATCTCCCCTTTTTTTCAATTCAGCAAATATATAGGACCGGGGTTTGTTTTCCTGTGAAGCGGAAAGTTGTTCCGTTTAACGGTAAAAGTCATCATTAAAATCTCAGGTTTCAACCCTGTCATATTTTGCTTGAATAAGGCACCCAGAATTCTGAACGGGCTCGTGCAACAGTCTGGCGGATTCGCATCCAAAACACCTTTATCAATAAACGAGAGAGACAATGTGGTAAACAGCGGGGGCATTAAAACTGCTTAACATAAGATCAAAATCAAATTGTCTTGAAAAATCCCCTTTTCTTATGAAAACCTATAGAACACTGTTGATTCATTCAACACAGGGCAGCACGAAAGCGCTAAAAATCCAGGCATCATATTGTACAATAGTAATTTAAAAAAAACTGAAAGGTATTTGAGTTTATTTTTACATTAGTCTACATTAACGTTATCATTGTATTAGACCTGCGTTAAATATAAGTGGTAGCTATAGCCTGTATGCATTTGATGTTCTATATAATAGTCGGTTTTAACATTCCAGAGTATACAATCCTGGTATAATATATGCCCCGCATTACAAAGTGTCCTGGATTTGTAAAACGAGGCGCGTTTAAAGCAGATGACCTCGATATTAAAGTTTCCTTAGGCCATGGTTTAGTGTAGGGGGTCGATATTTCCCTTTCACCAGCGCCTGCCTAGTATGTAAATTTGCATGGAGCTGAAGCAAAACTATTTTAATTCCACTTGAGTTGAAATCTTTTAACCTATATGCTGGAGAATGAGTCACGATGCTACAGGTCCCGAGGCATAGCGCCGTGCAGCCTAAGGATTTAAATCGCTTTGCGTGGAATTCCTTCAGCAACCCTCCGCTTCCAGTAGTAAAGGATGCGATATCCTGCTACACATATGTCGATCGTTCCTTCTGTAGCCGATAGTTGCAGAAGGACACAATGGGTTGGTAGACATCCATGCGCTGGTGTTCCAAACCGGACTCAATCTGATTTATATTCATGCACAAAAGAAAGACCCTCAGTGGTTACGGGCAGAGGGTGCGTTGATTTGCAGTCCGTGTCCCTCATTTATTTCCCCTTATTCTGGGTCCAATCCAGTCTCTGTTCCCTCCTCAATGAGAATCGACCATAACTGGAACCCTGGACGATACCATGCAGCTATCTGTATTTGAATCGAGCACTTCACCTGCAAAACTGAACTGCAGCGCCTGGATTCAAAAACGCGCACACATGTCATTTGCTGGTGTTCATCCTTCCAATTCAATAACCAGGGTCGCTTGCAGCGCAATCAGTCGCTAAAGAAGGTAAGCGGTGCAGAGTTCGTCCACACTCAGCACTCCCACTCGTTCCAAACCGGCTCACATCGTCTCCTATCCATTACCCAGGGCCGATAATCCGGAGACAGAACGGGATTCTAAACAAGATGTTACTGTTAATTCCTTTCGCAGGGGAGCCAAGGGATTCTAATGGGAGAGGCGGGACTCGAGCCGAAGGACAGAATACCCGGCGGTGACGTCATAATACAATGCAGCGCCCCGGGTGAAGTGAAAGAGCACACATTGAAAGGTTTGCAATAAAAGTAAGAACGTGCATTGTCGATTTTGTATTTATTTGCATTAGGTAAGACATCTGATTTGGCATTATTGTCATTACTGTACACATGCGCCATACATTTCATTTACCAGCTCTGATGAGGTTTCAGAGATAAAGTGTGTAGGCTATATGCATGCTAACATTGTAATTTACATGGCATCGTTATAAAGAGCTGGTTGTTGAGGGAATATGATTTATAATAATAATAATATATATGCATGGCTATTTCTAGATTGTGGCTCACTTACAGCTAATCAAATGCTGCTTATTGAAAACAGTGGGTCAAGTGTGTTCAGCTATCTTGAAAAAAGATGTGTGTGCAATATAACGGGGTCCAGTGACAAGCCGTGTGGTTTAATGGTTATGAATGTGTGTGCAATATAACGGGGTCCAGTGACAAGCCGTGTGGTTTAATGGTTATGAATTCAACACTTCATACATTTATGCCACTTTCTGGCGCAGATCTGTAGATGTATGAATTAGAGCGTATGCTGCCAGTATGCTAGCAGGTACTGTATTGAGAAGCTGGAAGGAAGCAGAAAATAACATGACAGCTTGCTCTGATTCCTTTGAAGCACACGAATAAGTATTGTTCAAGGGATAGGCCTACTTTCATGAAAAACTATATATATATATATATATATATATATATATATATATATATATATATATATATATATATATATATATATATTTGTGTGGTTTGCTAAACAGTGTCATTTCTTATAGAGAGATTACATTTTCAACAGTCATTTCATTTTTTTCTTTATTTTTTTTAAGGACGTCTTTTAAAAACGAACATAGACTTTTAAAGGTCAATTCCATACACCCCACCAGGGTCTAAAACGCGGCTGTGCTGTCGTTTATGGAGATGGCTTGCTGCGGTGAAGATGGAACATTTGGAATCATTATTCTGCAGTTCCAAGGGTCGACCCAGCTTGTCAAAGTCATACAAAATCCTCAAACCCAATGTAACACAATGTAAAGATTGGAAAATGCAACCATCATGTTATATCAATGCCTGTTCTATAGTTTTCCATCACGTTTTTATGGATACATTTATTGATTAATTAACTTTAACACTTGGGTGTTAATTATGTTCTTTTTATTATTATTATTATTATTATTATTATTATTATTATTATTATTATTATTATTATTATTATTATTTCCAGCATTATATTGGTAATGTTCATTTATATGTGAGGAAAAATTATTGTATAAATAGAGAGACTATACACACGAAACTCACAAGTACATTATTTTGGTAAATAAACTGAATAGGCTATATAAAATGTTTGGAAATTAAACGTAAAGCTTATGTAACAGTTTATAAATATACTGGACTATTTAACGCTTGTGTGGTTATTACAATATAGTGTCTTACGGTATAGTGCTTATTGTTCCATAAGATTTCTGTTTGATGAATTATTTATGCATCCTCCTTTTTAAATAGCAATTATAATACTAAAGTTTATGAAGAAGAAGCTATAGAATTTAAAACTTGGTAAAAAAAAAAAAAAAAAGTTAATGCAACTCAAACAAGATGCATTCGAGTAAAAAATCGATTAAACAAATACTGCATCTGCTCCGAGAAAGTGGCATTAATAGTTGTATTTTTATGTGTGGATAACTGTAGGAAATTAAATATGTGTTGCTGCAGAGACTCGTGCTGTTAAATATTATTTGCACGGTAATTGTTGGAATTCTGCGACAGCATTGCCGGTGGTAAACGCGGTGTCCTTACTAATACATTAAAAACAACGCTGTTTGCGGTCCTTCAAGTATCGAATAATATCTGTGTCAAAAAATTAAGTGTAATAATACACATTACACTTTCAAAGGAAAATATCAGTGAATGACAGGTATATGTAAGCTGATTTCATTAAAGAGGAATGTGTTATTTAATATAATCATTATTGGGTTTCTTGTGTTATTTAGTAGTTGTTCATCATGTGTCATTTATCCATTTCACCTCAATATAGGCTATTAAACCAAGCTGGGAACATATAGCATCGATATCATCTACAGAAATACATGACCCTTAACTTGTTTGAGAGAGATTTTAATAAGCCATAACTATTTGCTCTGTAAATACAACTGCCATTAATCTAAAATGCACTCCACATGACTCGCTATAGTGTTTAAAGCGCTAGTCACAGCATGGCTACACTGTATTATTTATTGAAGCACTTATGTGCACTATGTATATCACATATGGAAAGCATTTTTTGTAATTGCTTTACAGTATTTCCTTACAGCTATGTCCATTACAGAAATGTGTGGGGGTTAAGTAAGTGTTGTTTCTGGATATGGTTAAATTAGACTAGAATTAGATGTGTGTTGTTTTGTTTTAGTTTAATATAGACAACCTTTTCATTATTAAATACCTATAACCGCAAGCCTGTGCTCATTAAAGGTATTCATTACATCAAAGTGATATAGGAAAAAAAAGCCTTTAGCTTAAACTTATTTTGTGTTTGGATACCTCGGATCCCATGCGACCGTGGCAAAGAAACGAATATAAACGTTGACTAACCGCGTTTAATGTTTTTAATTTACAATGATGATAATAATGTTAAAAGTTAAATTCAAGTCTTTTCCATTGCCAGAACGGTTATCTTGTAAAATAAATAAATATATGAAGCGGACCTGCCTATAGATTAAAATAAAGACTTACATCGCGTTTGCCACCATACTTCTACAGTTAATTGCGTGTTCCTTTATATTTTGAATATACAGCATATGTTTTTGTTTTTTTTTTTTTTTTTTTTTTGCGGTTAAAGATTTGATACACAGGTTTCTTTATGAACTTTACATGCAGTCGGAAATTAAGCAGTCAGATTTATTCTCAATTAACTCTCGGTTCCAGTCAGATTCATTTGCGTGTTTGTATCTGTTAGAGGCATAGCCACGTTATAAAAGTCTGCAAATGATCTTGAAACGCAGCAGTGAAGTGGTACATTTGTGGAACGATTGGTACAGAGAATTAACATTGTAGGATTTGTATTTATTTATTTATTTATTTATGTTTTTCTCAGTGGGTAGCTGCATTGTGGGCTTCTTCATCGAAATAATACATTTTCAGATAATTTTGATATCGTATTAATTGTATATGTTAAATAAACTCGCTTCACTTGTAGTTTTAGATCACATCAGCTCACAGAATGCAAACTATAATCTAATATTAATGTTCTTGATGAATTGTTCTATTATTCGTTGACAATGTATTATTTGGTACATTCTTTTGCCTTCAAATTGACCATGAACCATGCGAACTGTATAGCCTACAGCACACGCGCAAAGTGCTTCAATAACTCGAGAAGTTCCCCCACAGCCACGCGTAAACTTGCGCGCGCTTGCCTGGGAAATTGGTGAGGTGAGTTGAGGGGATGTTTGTTTCCTGAAAGTAACTTTGCTTCCCACAGCACTGCGAGCTATTGAAGGCAATCTGACTTCGCTGTCAGTTTGATGCACGTGGAAAGTCGATTAGCGTCCATTGGTATCTTTGGCATTAGTTAGTGAATGCAGGAAAGAATGAGCAAGTACAAGAGACCCACCTTCACCATGAACTCATCTCTCTGATAGCGCCATGGACTTATAACACAGTGTGTATCTATAGAACTTCACCGTGAACTCATCTCTCTGATAGCGGCATGGACTTATAATACAGTGTGTATCTATAGAACTTCACCGTGAACTCATCTCTCTGATAGCGCCATGGACTTATAACACAGTGTGTATCTATAGAACTTCACCGTGAACTCATCTCTCTGATAGCGGCATGGACTTATAACACAGTGTGTATCTATAGAACTTCACCGTGAACTCATCTCTCTGATAGCGCCATGGACTTATAACACAGTGTGTATCTATAGAACTTCACCGTGAACTCATCTCTCTGATAGCGCCATGGACTTATAATACAGTGTGTATCTATAGAACTTCGCCATGAACTCATCTCTCTGATAGCGCCATGGACTTATAATACAGTGTGTATCTCTACTATAGAACTTCACCGTGAACTCATCTCTCTGATAGCGCCATGGACTTATAACACAGTGTGTATCTATAGAACTTCACCGTGAACTCATCTCTCTGATAGCACCATGGATTTATAACACAGTGTGTATCTATAGAACTTCACCGTGAACTCATCTCTCTGATAGCACCATGGATTTATAACACAGTGTGTATCTCTACTATAGAACTTCACCGTGAACTCATCTCTCTGATAGCGCCATTGATTTATAACACAGTGTGTATCTCTACTATAGAACTTCACCGTGAACTCATCTCTCTGATAGCGCCATTGATTTATAACACAGTGTGTATCTATAGAACTTCACCGTGAACTCATCTCTCTGATAGCGCCATGGATTTATAATACAGTGTGTATCTCTACTATAGAACTTCACCGTGAACTCATCTCTCTGATAGCGCCATGGATTTATAACACAGTGTGTATCTCTACTATAGAACTTCACCGTGAACTCATCTCTCTGATAGCGCCATTGATTTATAACACAGTGTGTATCTCTACTATAGAACTTACACTATCCTGCAGTTCCACACGCGACACACAGTCTCAGTATAGGGGACGATGATAAATAACTTATCTTGTCTTTGGTAGTCTTGAACATGGGACTTTTAACAGTATCCTAGGCAAACACGCATTTTGTGCTTGTTTGTTTTTAATCGATATTTATTAATTTGTTTAATTATAAAATATTATAAAATCTACTTCCATCACATAAAACAAATAGCCGCGCTTCAGTGTCATGCTGTACCTGCTTTCGCTACACGTTAAGCATTAACGTCTTTAGAATATATTGAATAGGCTAATAATTAAGACCTACAGATAATATGCTCTATTAAAACTGTAGCTATAAATCCGGCAAGGACAGTCTACCTTCTTAATACAAATTCATGCTTGATCATTGATCGGTTTCATAAGCATAAAACCTGAATTGCCGAATTGTCGATTACTCAGACCATAACAAAACGAGAGAAGGAAACCGAAACCTTAGAAAGTCTTAATAGAGCTAAGCCCCGATCAAAAGAAAATAAATTGGCTTAACAATAGCACAGTATAACGCACAGTGCTAAACGTGCTGTCCGCCTGTGGAATCAAACGAGGCTGACAAAGAGCCGCTCGGGTTTGGTATGAAACGAGTTTGGGTGGTCTCAGCTGTACATTTCTTCTGGAAAGTTGCCTCTCTGTTCTGTTCAAATGCGTTGTAATCAATTAACGGGGGATACCGGCACGGACTGAGCCATGGAGAGTAAAGTGCTACAGCAAAACCTAGGAAAGATGTTTGTACTTCAAATATCTATATCTATATCTATCTATCTATCTATCTATCTATCTATCTATCTATATCTATATCTATATATCTATCTATCTATCTATCTATCTATCTATCTATCTATCTATCTATCTATCTATCTATCTATCTATCTATATCTATATCTATATCTATATATTGTCACAGCAGAATATAACCTAAGGAAATTAGCAATAGCTATCGCTTTAAAATCATTTTGAAGGGTAAATCCGGTATCCAGACTGATACATTTTACTCAATGCCCAATGCTGAACTTTTCCCCGTCTAAAGTGTTGACTCCGAAACATCGGGGGAGTTACATTTTGCTAGTGAAGGTGAACGTAAATTATATTATTAACTAAGGGAAATAAATACATTAAGCGCTTTCCATCCTTCTTTTTCAGAATCGTTAGAAAAATATTGGTGGATTGGTCGTATTCCTTTGTACTGCGTAAAAACAGGGTTCGTCATGAAGTAGGCCTGGTCTTTGTTATTCCACATGTAGTATTTTAAATATTTGAGAAGGCTAATTGCACCCCCCAAAAATACCCGTCCATTACAACTAAAGAAAAGCCTTTTTAAGGCTAATCAGTTAATTTATTTATGTTTCTGCATTGGCTGTGATATTCAGACTATCACTTTCTGCGCGGCTGTCATTCCTGATGGATGATTGTACCTTACCCTGATATGAAAAACCTTTAGGTGCTGACAGCTGAGCTTTACAAGCCAAATCCTGGGGCTTCGTCATTTCTGTTCTCACTATTTGTGTTCTATTAAAAGGTGAATTTATTTTCACTGGATCAAATGTGCCTCTTTCGCTGGCATTATAGCTGTTTGGCCTGCATAGTAGAATACCCCGCCATTCACTATCCAGTCTCATAGCATTGTGACAACGTATGAAACACTTTATTAAAACGTACCGTTGATCAATAAAAACGAATGCAAAATGTATTTATTTATACATGTTAATATTTTCTCTGTTGTATAACAGAAGCCTCATATATTTATTGTAAAGTAGGTCTTCAGGGCTAGCGTATGATATAAAGTATTTGACTCGATTCATCCAAACATATCATTTTAGTGTTTGTGATTTGACTAAGAAAATCAAATGACTATATGACTACCTGTTTTGTATTGATCAGTTGAAATAATAATAATAATAATAATAATAATAATAATAATAATAATAATAATAATAATATAAAAGCAGGAAATATAGTTAGAGTAATGACAAAACACTAAAAAATAAAAAAAATAGGACGACATTTATTTTAACTATAAAAAATATAACCTTTTTTTATAGTTAAAATAAAAATAAAATAGAAATGAACAAAAGTAGGTCTGTAATGAAAATGTTCTTAATGGAATCTGCAAGGGGCCATAATTCCATATCGTATACCAGGGTCAATAAAGACTATGCAGAAAAGTATAAGCCTAATAAATTAGCTGCCATAAACACCACACATGTGTACCTGTACATTTAGAAAATGGTCCACTTTGTTCTGTCACAAGCAACCTCAACAAAGCATATCACTCGGAAAGCACTCGATCTTCATCTGCCAGTGAGGTTACTTTCCATTTTAATGGGATTAGCTTTGGAACCCTGAACACCGATTGCTTATTTCCTGTAAACATAAACTGTGGTTTTTAACGACAATTATCCTCATTCTGTAAGACTGCCTTTTGTAAAACGGTACGGAATCCGAAAACGCCGGGTAGCCTCTTATGAGCCCACCGCCCCCCAGTTTGTGGAGTTTACACATTAATTGAACTCTTAACTCTGCAGGTGTGCTACGCGCACCAAGGTCACTGGCGCGCGTTGACGAATGATTGAATTAAATGGGTGCTGTAGATTATCCCAAGGTGAGTTTATTTTATCGAATTGTATAACCATAACGGGAGAATTATTAGTTAAGAATGGATAATAGCACATACGTGTTTACATGAGTTTTTAAATAGTAATTACTTTAAAAAAATCCATAATTGAGGCGTGCATGTAAACTAGTTATACCTTAAATACAGCCCTGCACCTTGTTCTCAAGCCGATAATGCTGTAGATTTACCATAATCTAACCCAAACATAAACCTATACATTCACGTAGTATAGGCCTATATTACTGTTGATATGTTATCTAGCCAATAAACGGCTTAGCGCTGCTGGAAGAATTTCCATGGATTTGTTTGCTCAGGGTTATCTTGTCCTTGCCTTGTTGTATTGCCTCGTAAATGACGTTGCTATTACCTCGCTTTGATCTACGTATGCATTAGGGATAGTTACTGTAGTTGCAGAATACCTGATTACAGATGTTATAAAATACATATCTATTTTTAATTACAGGTAACTATAGTTTAATCTGGCTATATACTTAATACAATAATGTGAATGATATTAAACTGTCTACCACATTCAGATGATCTTGATTTTAATATAACACTAATTGCTAAGTATATAGCCTATATGCCAGCATCTTTTTTGGATGTTCACTCTGTAGCCCTAGCCTGTAAGATTAAAACGTGGAACATTATAAAAATATCATACCGTTTAATACATTGGTGTTGATTGTTTGATCGGCGAGGTTTAGTCTTCTTTCGTATTCTGACTGGCAGTCTGTCTATCGCTGAGAGCTGGACCGGTGCCCTGACAGATCTGCTTCGTCCGGCGCAGTTATTCGAAACTGTCAATCAGAAAATATATTGACCAATTCATCGAGTGTTACATTAAGAGTTTTTCAAATGTTGCTAATAGTATTGATACTGTGTATGGCCAGAGACAGTTTAGCGGATCACTTTGGCTCATTCTCGTAGTTAGGTTTTTAAGGTACAGTTCAATAAGAGTATGGATATTATTGTGTTAAACACAGTATTTATGCAACAGATTTGAAACACAGATTTGACGCCCCCAAAACACAAGTGACACCTAAACAAAAAAAAACACACAAAAAACCCATGTAAAATAAATAAAGATGTTAAGATGAGTATAAAATATGTTGAATACGTATTTATTTATTTAGCCAAAACGTTTGCCCGTTGTATTTATTTGTTCATATTATCCTGTGCAATTCTAAAATTCAAATGCATACAAGTCATTTCAATTCTACTTCGATATTAGAAACATGACTGCAAATATGTCTGTGTCAATGCAAATCCAGATGAGGGACGGTGCTGGATTTGGGTAAAAGGGTCTATAAGGCACAGATGCAAAAACATCTACAGTGTTCCAAGGGAACGCCCCATAAATACACAAAATGTCTGAGGTAAAGAAGAAACAGGATTGAATGCCCAGATTGCCATCTTCAACACTCAATTTCCTGTTATGCTTATCTTACAACAACCTTTTTGATGTCTGCACAGCCCACCTGGTCTAATTTAAATTGCATGGTGCATTATTGTTGTTTGAAAGACAACTCCTTTTTAATAGTTTGAGTAATAAAGCAGACACATTGCATCAGGCTACTTGTAATGTAACGTCGTTTGATATTTCAAGCCCTAGCTTATTCCATGTATGCAAGGCAATTGATTGAGGTGCATCATTTAGCATTTGTATTGGTTGCATACTAATTTCCAAAAGTTGACATAGTCAGCATTTGTCTGCCCTCTTCAAAGAGCAGCTGAAATCAGTGTGAGCAAGTCCCTCACACAGTGCCACATTCCATTATTTCAGCGTTTTATTGGATTATATTTATACACCGAAGACTCATTTACAGAACTTTTCTTTAACACTTTCCTTTTAGTTTTCAGCTGGCCAATTTGTAAAACTTTAAAAACAAAATCGAAATAGATATTAATAAACAAAGTCACATTACGAAACAGAATGAATGAACTTTGTGTGGCAATGATGTAAAAGATAAAAGCTTGTAAGAACTCTCTGAACATCAGTGTTCTGTGCTGCTGCAGTGTATTCCGAACGTCTGGCATGGTTTCCATGTTCCACATGGCCGTGTCAACCCGTCAACCTTGTGGTGTTTTTAAATCCCAGGCTAGTCTTTCATCTGTCATGAATTCGGTTGGACTTCCTGAAAGAGTCATGTCCAGAATGGGAAAATGATTTTCACAGGTGAGATGTTACGAGACTGCATTGGCTGTGTCTCAAGAGGTACTATGCAGGTACTATTCCTGTCCATGTCTTGGCTGTCTCAGCCTGCACCTGTTAGACTGCACTGCTCCTATTCCCAGACAGGCAGAGGAACACAGTATTTGATTGCTGTGGCGGTTCCAGGTAGTTTTTGAGAGTGGGGCTGTTGTAGTGCTTCATATAGCCCTGGCAGTGCAGCAGAGTAGTGACAGCTTCACCAGGGCCAATTCGGGGGGGGGGGGGGGGGGGGGGCTGGTTCTTTCATTACACTCACAGGCTACACATCTTTTTTTATTTTTTAGAATGAGGACTGTAAAAAAACACAGTCTCTCTCAGTAATAAGCACTAGAACGCAGAGGAACACAGCCTGTATTTTTCTTATTTGAAAAACAGATGTATATGGTATGCATTGCTGTCTTTCTGTTCCTCTGTGTATTTTGGTGAGACATTTCAAATGTATCTAATCTCATCCAAGGAATGAGAAGCTGGCAAGCCTAAACCTTTGTGATGTTAGTTAGGGGCTGAATCGCCTGTGCAGACCCCTTAAAAACTCGATGAGCGTTAGTGTTACTCGCATTAAGAGTCCACTTCATTTCAGGCTCCCCTGCAGAAGTTCAATGTTAATGTTAATTGGATGATAACACAAATAAGAACCATACTCAGAGCTAAGGTACCTTGTACTTCACTCAGGCTCAGATAGCACTCAGATTAAATCAGGCCACACATATGTATGTCTGCAGACACTTAACTCGTACGCTAGCGTTTTAACACACGTGTCGTAATTATATAAAAAATGACTAAAAAAAAACTGCAGCTAGCTGTGTGGGTTTCATTTTTGACAAAGGCCCCTTTTAGAAAGCTTTTCCCCCATTATGTGGTATTTATCAGTAGCACGTTATTATACTGAGGATGAGGGAAATGCTTCTCATGTGTGCCAGAATCCCAAAGGAAGCCTCTCAAGAAACACTGCATATTTGAGGTCGAAGGCTGATGCATCAAGTGCCACACACGGCAGACATGATTACCCAGTAGTGCGAACTGGAACAGCAAATACTGTACAGATTGTAATAACCACCCCCAAAAACCATTAAAATATGATATATTTAATATTTAACAACATGATAACCCTGTATGGTAATTGTATAACTCAGTATGGAGAAATAAAGGAATATAGTTTTATATCTTCCATATATATATATATATATATATATATATATATATATATATATTATTTTATTTATTTATTTATTTATTTTTTTTGCAAAACATTCTTTGGATGTACACAAAAGGTTTAAATGATTAAAAAACTATTTTATTTCAGAACGTTTGGGACCTAAGCCCATCTTTAGCTGTGTAGAAATAAAAGTAAACACAGTAAACTTGTTATTTTTCATATTTGCTGATGTGTTAAACTAGGAAAATGACAAGGTTATTGCACCAGGTACAGGGAGTCAGATTTACAAAGTCCAAAGTTTTTCATTTTGTAAAGATTTCCAAACACAGAAATAACGTCTAATGATGCTGTCTAGGTATAACAGGGTGATGTTACATATGTGGGTCGTCACTGAATAATAGTGAGGCAGACACAGAGCACTGGGTGTTGACACACTGCACAGGTGTGCAGATTTAAGCACAACACAGGTGCTGCTACTAGGGTACCAGCAATGGTAGCCATAGTGTCAGATTTAATTAAGAAAACAAAACAAAGTTAAAAATAAAAGTTTGCCACAGAAGGTGAGCGCTAGTCCCACAAAAAGGAACGTCCAGCTCAAGGAACCTACTACACTACGCAAACCCTCTCTATACTGTTTGTGGTCAACATCCCCTAAACTGACCTACTTCTGGGCTCCCAGAGTCCCAACATCCTCACTTCGACTACAGCCTCTTCAAACAGCCTTTTCAAATGGCCTCGGCTGGGCAGTGCCTTCACGGACTCTCTCCTCCTTGATGTCAACACAGCAAGCTTTGTGTATCATGGCGATGCAGTTGCCTTGAGCTGTGGCGCAGAAGCCTTTTGAGGTGTCTGCAGCCTCCCTGGGCACGCCCCCATCCAATCTAGACCTCCCGATCAGCTCAGCGTCAGGCAAGCCTAACTGCTCAATTGGTTGCCTAGCAACATGCCTGCCTGTCACATACCCCCCCCCCCCCCCTTCCCAGAATGGCACCACTGGTACTTTCAACTTTCTTCAGCTGGTGCCTCTTCTGTTTGGGGGTGATGGGAGTTCCAGACACGACGGTGGTGGTTGGAAGCACGGGTCGAGGAAACTGACCCATGGAGCGCACGCTTCTCTCCTTCCTCGCTCTCGGGGACAGCAGTTCCTCCTCCTCAGGCTTTTCACCCACGTCTCCGTTGCTTCTTCAGCAGCACTTCCGCTGGCTGCTGATCTTCACCAGTGACATCCCACTGCTGACATCAATGTAACAGGGGGATTTGTTACGTGTGTGGGTCGTCACTGACTAATAATGAGGCAGACACAGAGCATAATATACACGATAAAAGCTGACCCCCTCTTCCTTACACCAGCCCAAAAACCGACACCTTACAGTGGAAATAGCACATTACAAGGGTCATCCTGCCTGAGATCAAAAGGGTTCTTTTGAACTACAAAAATAACCATATCTTATCCTGATCTCGAAGCAAACAGGAACCTTTTGCCGGGTGTGAGATTACCGGGAGAGAAATAATTAATGATTTATTCTTTCCTGCCATTGTAAAATGGTGACAATTAATATAATCTTACATGTGCCGTGGTCTTACCTTCCATTTAGTTCAGATAATAAAAATGTGCTGTGTAATTGCACAGCGCTTACCAAGTAACAGCAGAAAGCTGTGGTAATTACACGGTCGTTACACTGTAGTTACATCGCTTTTCATGCCCTGCGAGTTTAAAGCGCCACAAATATTGTGTTGGAGGAAAGTAGAAGAAAGAGGCATATTTGTCTTGGTTATAGTGGGACCCATGGCTTGACTGATTGCATGGGTGCGCGGTTCAGCTGGTCTCAAACTAAGGAACTGCCCTCATAGCTTACACAGGGCAGATGTCACAATCCCTTATGCTTTTTGCAGTGATACCCTGTCCATTTACCCTGAAATGTAAAAAAAGATAACAAAATAAAACAAACTCTAGATGGAAAACATGTTGCATCAGGTACGCTGTTGTGTTAAGTTATTTGACAGACTAATCCTTTACATTCAAAAAGAGGGTCTACAATTACATCAGCCACGCTAATTCACTTCTGTTTCCTTCATTTAGTCAAGCTCGCATTTTGGCTTTGTTCCAGTCTAGCTTTTATCATTCTATTTTAAAAAAAATGTCTTATGATTTTTATTGAAAATAACATTGAAAATAAAACATTCTCTACCTTCCCTTTAAAAAGACTAGGGGCAAAAGTCAGGTGTTTCACCTACTGTATCAGAGGCAGCTGTCACCAGTTGTCTATCAACAGCCATTCATTTTCAGTCTTTACTGGATGCTCAGCTAATTAGGATATTTGGATCTTAAGGAAACGGCTTTGGCTCCTTACAAGTGTAATCCAAGGAAATCCATTCCTGTATCTCTCAAGTTCAGCCCATTGTGCCTCTCCCCCAATAGATAGTCGTGGAAGTTCAGCCCATTGTGCCTCACCTCCAATAGTCACTCATGGATGTTCAGCCCATTGTGCCTCTCCTCCAATAGACACTCGTGGATGTTCAGCCCATTGTGCCTCTCCTCCAATAGACACTCGTGGAAGTTCAGTCCCTGGGCCTGGAGGTGGTTTAGAGTTGAGGAATTCAGGTTTTGGCAAAAAACAGTTTTAGTGAAGCAACGTTGATTTAAATAATATTTAAAAAAAACACTTCTGTCACCTAAACATGGCATGGTATAACAATTAACTTTAAACCACCCTTCAACTGGGCCTAGCATATGGATAAAAAAAATATGCATCAGAATTGAGGGGGCACTTATCTTCTTGGGTGTGTACTACCTATAGGCCTATGTAATGTAAAACAGCAATATTAGTAAAACGCTCAAGTGTGGTCAATAGGTGAAAGGATATATGAATCACTATTGAAGCCAAAGCAGTAAGTACAGTGCACCCTCACTAAGACACCCCTCTTTGAACCACCACCTCTTCTCTTAAATAGGAGGGCACTGTATATGAACAGGACCACAATGACAGCAATCCTTTGTGCTGTAGCCGTGCATTCTGGGAGCTGTAGTTCTCTTGCTAGTGAATAGCCATCGGAGTCTTCTGGTTTATAGGGACACAAAATCAACAACCATGTTCCTGATTTTCATGTAAGCTGTGTAACCACGTGAATCAATTTCAAACTACTTGTTTCTTCTGCTGTTCTGGAAGGACAAAGGAGTGAAGCAGAAGACTCTACTTCTCTTCCAGAACAAGCAAAGGGTCGTACAGGTATCTATTACTGATCTAAGCAACGGGGGCTTCTGTTTTATAAACATGCCCTTTTGACGGCTGCATTTGACTTGTTCTACATTCTCTTTAATGCCTGTGGGTGTGGATAGGGGAGTGAATCCTGTAGTGCTGCACTAATACAGGTCATCTAATGCAACAGGATTCTGGGTGGTAACACAAGATCAACCCAGCTGGGCAGTCTGTAAGCATGTTTAAATAGCCAGGTAAGCCTTTTGTCAAAGCGTATTGTGATATGCTAAGGTAATCCTAATGGAGCCTAAGCTAAAATCCTGTAGTGGAACAACAATGCATGTTAAAATCTATCCTTAAAGCTGGTCTGCTTTGTTAGGCCTAATACTCAGCCCAAAATACTTCATTTAAGAGGGCTTTGGAAACCCCCCTGGGCTTCATTTTTACACTTGCCAAATAGTCCTGTCAAAAAAACACACACAAAACAAGTTGGCTAAAATCATATCGATGATACATTTTTCTTTTTTTGAAAGAAATGAAACTGGCATGCATATAATAACAATAAAATGAGCATTCCTATTGTTCATTCATAACTTGTTTGGAAGTACAAACCTGTGGCATCTCAAGTGGGAGGGTATTTAGTCCTTCAAGAACCTAGAGACTTACAGCTGTGGCTAAAAGTTTTGCATCCCCTAGAATTTTAGGATTGAGACATCATTTTAAAAAAACAACTATAAAAACATAATTTAGATATTTTATTTATCATCATGTAATGAAAGAAACAGTGCTGTGGTGAAAAACAAGACCATGTGCAGCTAATATTGAAAAACAGATGGCTAAGCATGTACAGTAAGGTTGTGCATCCATCATTCCTGATGACATTATAGACCATGAGAGCGAACACAGCACAACGAAGACAGGTTGCAACAGAATTTTCAATTGAAAAACCTGAACATTGCTGCAGCCATCATTGTGGGGTTGTGCAGCAGGACATTCTTTGAATGGGCACAGAAAGCAGCGGTTTGCACAAGATCCTGGTTTCAGAAAGATGTACCTGATATTAAGCATATTGTCCCTCCAACCTTGGTCTAAGCATAAAGTTCCTTTCAACAACACAATGCAATTATCTATCATCTGGTTGTTTAAGCTGATCACTTCCAGAAGAACCCTTCTTTACTCTGCACAACAAGTGGCACAACTGTTGCTACCAACAAGAAATAGTTTCCAAATCCCACAGAGTTTATACAGAAAAAGGTGACAAGAAAGACGGGTCAAGTTTTTTTCGTGGCGTGGTAAGGACTGGTGTGTGAACACAAGGGAAAGCACTTTCAGTGCCACGCCAGTCCTTCATCTCTGCACTTATAGAAATGTGTCTGGCTAGTCCTGGAATGGCTGATTGTGCTGGTGAAGGACACACAGGACCGAAGCAGCAGAATGAAATGAAGAGCTGGGGTGTGTTACCCTTGCAGACCTCACTGCAGGACTTTATGAAGAAACCATGCCAGATGTGGCTCCTCAGTGGATTAAGCATTCCTGTTCCTATGGAAATGTGTTCATATGAGTCACAAAAGTGAACCCAAAACTCACCAAAAAGCTGTCTTTTTTTTTTTTTGGTGGGGTGGGCAAAGCAGAATTTTTTTTTTATAACAACTCTCTCTCTCTCTCTCTCTCTCTCTCTCTCTCTCTCTCTTTTGTGGGGACGTGTAACGCTATATTTTTTTTGGAACCCCGCTACTTACTCTTTAAGGTCAATGTCATTCAAGCCTTTAGACTCAACTTTTTGGCGCTCAATAATTTTTATTTCAAAGTACAATTAACTCCAGATTTTTACACCTAGTGACGTCATGCTTTGAGAGAATTGTAACTAAAAATAATTACAAACAAACTGAAACTACACTACTTAGCTTGAGTTTACTGATGGGAGCCGACAATAAAGCATTTTTTCCCCCAGGGCAGCTCACTTAAGTATAGCTATTTCAAGACTCTGATTGTGTCTGTGGAAAGTGATAATCCAAAAAGGACACTTTATTGCTTTCTTTTAATCTTCAAAGTCTTTCGACATTCTCTCATGACTTCTCAAAAAGTCTCACTTTGGTATGTCATAAGTACCTAAGTGCCTTCCTTTTATTAACAGCTTTGAACAGCATCTCGCCCCCCTCTCCCCCCCACACACACCCAACACACACACACATTCTCCCTTAAAGATTAATTTTCTATTACACACATACTGCCTTGGGTCACACGATTCAGGCCCTTTGGAAAATGAGCTAAAGCCTGTAAAACAGGCAGCTGCAGTCCCGGCTCTTTTGAACAGTGGTTCTTGTATGAAAGAATAGAATGGCTAATCTGTCCTGCAAACACTGTTATTGGAGGCTCGTAATCAGCAAAGAAAGAGTCTGCAACGGGAGTGAATGTATCAATTTACCTCAGGCAGTGAGATGCAAAAAAGAAGCCCTCCAGCCCTGAAATTGCTCCCCCGCTCTCTGACATTAGACGATAGTTTCATTATTTTTTGGTGGATTACTGGAATTAAATAATAATACATCAATGTGCTTTGAATGGGAAATCTAGTTTTGAATGGGTAGATTGAAATATATATCTTCAAAATGTACAAATGTTTTTGTTTAACGCTGGCACATAAAACCGAGCAGGAATAAGATCACATGTTCTTTTAATACTATGTTACAATGTATTCTAAAGGGTTATCACTAATGTTCTGAAAACACAGGAACCGATATCCCCTCTGACTCTAGACAAATGGATATTGCAAAGTAAAAGCTTTGCCAGTATACTTTATATGTAACGTTATATTAAATATAAAATAATAAATAACAAGGTGTTTTTAATTCTGATTCATAAACAGTATTCTATAGGAAAAAATATATAGAGGACATATATATATATACACACACACACATTTATGGTCAAAAGTTTTGCATCACCCAATAGAATTAACACATTTTGCTTCATAAAGTGGAATGAAACCTGCTGAATAATGTTACGTTAACATATTGAATTATATACCACTTTGTAGTTTACTTAAAAAAAAAACTGACAAAAATTGAAAAATGTGACATTTCGAAATCTAACATGAAATACTGTACTACTATTATGGATTCTGGTTTGATTACATGATGTTAAATAAAATATCTAAATTATGTATATATTAAATGATGTCTCAATCCTAAAATTCTAGGTGATACAAAACTTTTGGCCTTAGCTGAATGTTACAGAATATGGAGTTTTTCTTTCCGAGTGGGCAATCCTGGCAAACAGGAACACAGTCCTGTATGCATGTCATGGAAAGTGCTTGTATTGCAGAGGCAACAAGCAGCAAGGAGGCCCTCCTTGAAAAGCCTTAATGTTTCAATATATAGCTGAAATCATGTCTTTAAATGTTATACGTTTCTGTATATTTTATATATATATATATATATATATATATATATATATATATATATATATATATATATATATATATATATATCAGCTGAAGGACTTGTAGTTAGAAAGTTTATATAGTTTTTTTTAATTACTTATTCACATCTTGTGTACCTGCATTACCTACATTCCCCTTGATGAGTATATAGCACTATTGTTCTCCATATAAATAATAGCAGGTGCATTGATCAATCTGTTGAAGATATTAAAATGATCCCAAAGTATTTGGATAAGCCTTACCCAAGGAGACCATTCGGATTTGCCTAATAGCTTTGCTTTGTGTGTCTGAGTGGGCATTAAACAATGTCTATGTAAATGCTATTGTTGGTAGGAAATGATCAAGTAAAAAATACACAGAATAATGAAGAAAAGTCATTTATAAACTGAAAACTCACTCTTTTATAAGCTACACATTTTCTAGTATTTAGTAATTGCTGAGTATCCTGGTGGATTCCGATTCTCCCTGGATATAGAGTCGTTTGCTGTTTTTTAATTCTGTGTGCATGTGTGCATGTGTATGTATATATACAGTATGAATGACAATGTACGATATTGTTGAATATTTCTCTATATGATATAGTGCTGTATATTAAACTGTCCCCTCTGTGAGACCTTCAGAGAGAGGACATGACTACTCGGCTCACCTTTCCTCTACTGCTTTGCAAGCCTATGTGCAGCCAGCATGTTGACATGGCACCCCACCTTTCCTTGCTTTACGATATTGTTAAATACCTTTAAATACCACGGAATATTTATAGATAGATTTGTGCATGAAGTGCATTCTTTTATGTCCATCATAAAGTAAAGATAAAAGAGGATTATTGCAGCCAGACTCCCATATTTTAATGTATTTTATCTTTAATGTGTGGAATCAAGCAATCTGGCTGCAGGGGTGTGGTTTTTATGGTGCTATGGGATTAACAACACAAGCACAAATTCTCTACACATATGTGAAATAAAAGATCAGAATTAACTCCACTTTTATCAGCAAGTCATTTCTATTGTCAATGGCCCAGATGCAGAGAGCATCGAATGTTGAGAAATCTCCCAAACATTCTGAAGCAGCACGGACTGAACGGTTTGTAACTTCAACTGCGCAATGGTGAGTGAAAGCGGTAGGCATCGGTATGATTTTTTTTAGCAGAGCGAAAGTGTGTCTTAACACAATATGTGATTTATTTGCCTAATCATCCCAAAAGCCCTTTTCCATAAACCCACTTATTTACATTTGAGTACTTCACCCAGAGATCAACACTCAGAGCAAGATCCTGTCAGCTGCGTCAGCCGTGACCTTCAGCATGTTCTCCAGTCAATACCTGCCTCCCACTCAGGAGAGAGCGTCTGGCTCAGCCTGGATAAGGTGGCTGCCTTTAGTACCCCACCCCCCTTCCACTACTTGTCCTGCCTAAGGGAGCAAACACACACACACACACACACCGCATCATCATGGAAAGTGCTCTTGTCATGCTTGATTGAGATCCAGAAATCCATCTCATTGTGTATTTCACGTCGCAACCCCTGACTGAAAGCTATCTGGCTCGTGGTGTAGACAGTCAACGTGTGCCAGTGCAGTAGGAAATGCGAGTTTAAAGGCAAAACAATTGGTATCTGCCTGGAATTTCACATGAAAGGGATCATCAAAGATAATTATAGTGCTTTCCTGCGCATTATGCTTTTCAATCGTAGTTGAGGCACTTGTTTTAGCAATGCTAAAACCTTGTACAATCACCCACAACTGTAAAACACCCAATATTGCAACATGTAGTCATAATTGAGAAATACTTTCAATGGCAGATGATTTGAAACATTTGTAATTGAATGCATTACGTTTCTTGTAGCATTTCTTCATCTCTTCACAGCACTGAAGCCTTCAGTTCAAGTATATGTCAACTTGAGATATCTATTCTCTTTGCTAGGTGCAGAACTGAAAGGTCAGGACGCCACACCTTTCTGTGCAATATTAATAGACTTATCTGGCTGCTATTGAATTCTTCACCTTTATCTGATTCACACTCTTTGTTTGTCTCACGTGTTAAGCACACAAGAACGTGTTTGTTTTCACACTTGTGTAAGGCAAAGAGGGGTCTTAACTTTTCTAAGAGCACTTCAAACCCAGGCCAGGTACAGCTTGATACACACACACACACACCGACTGCTTGTCTAAACTCATCTCATTTATGCATGGTAGCTGGGTGATAACTGGGGCAGTCTTCGGTGCTGTATTTCTGTTTTGCCTTGGTACATATGCATGGTCATTTTGCAGTTCTCCAGACAGTTCTTCTTGCTTGCCTGTGCTTTACTGTGTGCATTTTTATTCACCTTTTATCATGGGATATCACAGGACATTTTTAAAGGCATTTTATATTTTACCTACAGCTATGGCCAAAAGTTTTGCATCACCCTATAGAATTAACTAATTTTACTTCATAAAGTCAAATGAAACCTGCTGAACAATGTTACGTTAACATATTGAATTGCATACCGCTTTGTAGTTTTCCATATACTTAATGAAAAACTGACATAACATTGAAAAAGGGGACATTTCAAAATCTACCATAATAATACTGTACTACTATTATGGCTTCCGGTAGACTTTTGAGATATCATTTTGTAGTTTCTTCTAAAACAAAAATTATGTCTCAATGCTAACATTCTAGGTGATGCAAAACTTTTGGCCACAGGACATTTGTGAAGTCATTTTATATGTTACCTAGACTGTTTAACTTAGGTCTGGAGGGGAAAAACTTAATTCAGGCATGTCTTTCCTATTTTCAATATGGGCAATTTATAATTGAAACAAGTAATTTATCCTCAACAAAGCAGACCTCAAAATAAACACTCCCCTGAAACTTCCAGCTTACAACCCAATGCTGATGTAAACATGATGAATACAGTATCTCATTGGATTAAGTGCAGTGCTGTGAATAAACAGATGTTACGGGTAAACCCGATGAAGACTGATTTCAACCCCACTGAGTGGTCAAGAACAATCCCGATTCCATCTGGAAATGGCAAATAATGAAGTTATTAAACTGGCAGATCCCTTCATCAGTGCTGTGTAGCGATTTTAAGGGTTTTAAGCTCAAACAGGACCCATGTTCTCCCATCTCAGTGTGAACCTGAGAAGTCAAGTGCTGATTATTAAGCCTGTTTTTAAAAAGAAAGGCTACCCCCCCACACACCGTATTTTTTTCAACCCGAAAAAACTGTGAAAATGAATACCTGAAAATCAGATCCTAAAAATACAAAGATTACATTTTTGTGTGTGCTTGAGTTAGTGGAATAGACTCATCTCTTTATTTCTTTTTTTTAATGTGCATTTCAGTCTGCTGATTATTATTATTATTAATTTCTTAGCAGATGCCCTTATCCAGGGCGACTTACAATTGTTACAAGATATCACATTATTTTTACATACAATTACCCATTTATACAGTTGGGTTTTTAGTGGAGCAATCTAGGTAAAGTACCTTGCTCAGGGGTACAGCAGCATCCCTCACCAGGGATTGACCCCACCACTCTCCGGTCAAGAGTCCAGAACCCTAACCTCTACTCCACACTGCTGCCCCAGAGCAGTCACTGCAGCCACACGCAGTTTTAAGTCCCAGATGATGTCTGTCTAAATGTGCATGTTTAAAAACAATATGTCGTCCCTGGTTGGGGGTAACGATGGTTGAAAACCACTGCCCTAGATAATTAAAAAAACAACCAAGAAAAATAGGTACGACAAATCGCTGGTTACAAATACCCCACGTAAAAGCACAGCAAAGCGACAGCATGTGCACTTTGTATAATATGAGATGCCTTTACATTGCATTGTGTTGACGTATAGGAACTACAAGGCTGGAGCAATACGATATGCAGAGCAAACATGGTAGAGAATACATTTATTCCATTAATCTCTTTGCATTTGTTTTCCCAGCCTGGGGCAAAATCCTGGTGGTGATCCAGAACTACATCAGAGGTTCCATTTAAAGATTAATAGATTAATAAAAGCAGATTCATGAATGGTGGCCTCATTTATGTTGATATAAGAAAAACAACAACAACAAAAGCTGTTTGTTTTATTCAGCTGGAGGGATCATCTGAGTCACGCAAAACTGGTAGCAATACAATGGAACAAAACCTGAGATCAAGCTTTGTGTATTAGAAAAGCATTAAGATTCAAATGCACCATGACTGCAGAGTACGCGTCTCTATTTTTATGGACAGCCTGCAGTTCACCTTACTTTAAACAAATACATACGGGGACTGCCAGTCTGCATGGTGGGGCGTGAATAAATAATGTGTATCTAGAAACAGAAGCAGCAGAGACTTAGGACTTGAGGGTCCATTCTCTCACATTCAGGTGTTTCACTTTAATATTTAAACATATTCCACATTAAAGTGAACAGAGGAGCGCACACTGCAAAAATATCAGCTCTGTATATATTTCCTGTGCAATGCTATGAATTATCACAAAGCTTTAGCAACGCATTTACTGTGCTTTCATGTGGTCAGCTGTGGCGTTCACGGTGTTTTACCACACTCACCAACCGCTGCATCCTTTTTTTTTCAATAAGGGCAGTTTGACTCAGGTGAGTAATATGTTAACAATGTTTAAGCAAATGTTCATTTAAACAAAGGCTATTTCTGGTGAAGCAGCGTACAAAAAAAGAGAGTAAGTGGAATGTAGTATGCAGACACAAATAACCCTTCACTGCTTTTGAATACATATTGAACCTGACTGTGGACACACTGTCGTCGTCAATACATTAAAAGTACTTGAATCTGCACTGCAGTATTGTATTATAATTATTAATATTATTGTTAATAATAATAATAATAATAATAATAATAATAATAATAATAATAATAATAATAATAATAAAACCAGGCTCTCCTAAATATAGGAGTCTTGCATTTTATTCAATGTGAACTTTCTTACACTGGAGATGAGGATCAGATGCACGAGACACATATAAAATTAGTTTTTGTATATATATTAAAAGTTTTTTTTTTTAATATCATTAACATATTAAAGTTAATTCAATAATATACAGTATTGTACAGCCATTATTATTATTATTATTATTATTATTATTATTATTATTATTATTATTATTATTATTATTATCTGTTTCTGTTCTTAGTTTTCTGACCGGACTGTGTTCATTCTACCTTATTATTTGTGTTTACCAATATAACGCTTTATGTGCGGCGCCAATGCTGTCTCTACTTTCTGAACCGAGTCGAGTAAAAAACTGTCGAGCATGTATTATATACACCCGCACCCTTAACAAATAAACAAAATATGTTGTTTAAAAATGAAAGCAGAGACGGTCACTTTGCAGTTTGTCGGCAACTTTGTGATCAAGTTGTCTAGTAGTGGACGGATATTATGGCTGCATTAAATCGCAGTTCCAAAAAGCGTTAAATTTGATTTTTAAAAAACGAAAGAGGCTGTAGAGACATAATATAGTCTGCATGAGACGTTCGCTTTATTTTTATGTCTAGACCAGTGTTGTTTATTTCGTCGTATAATTAAAAACAGCGATGAAGAGCAGTTCGTTTTCATGATCTTTCATTTGTGTCTGTCATCCTGACTCAGCTGTGTATGTGCACAACAGACAGATACTCCACTTCAAACCTAAGCAAAATGATTTCACAAAAGACCATACAACTCAGTAAACAGACATGTCGTTGCAGAGGTCAAATACGCATCACTGTTTGAATACAGTAAGGGCTGTATTGGAAATGTGTATTCTGGCCGCTAAAGCCGGATGCACAAGGGGTTAATGCGTTACTGTTTATGCGTTTATGTATACATTACTGTAGGTCCCAGCGAATTAAAAAAAAACCTCTGCACCAGAGTTGTACCGATAGCCAAACAAACACGTTAAAAAATATATTTTGGCCAAGCGTGTTATTTGTAATTGTGTGTGTGTTGTTAATAAAATAAATATATACAATAACAACTAGAAAGCGGGTGAATGCGTAGAGTTACTGAGGCCTACAGTATTCAAACACAAGTCGTTCAATTATACATGGCTAGTAATGTATCTGTAATTCCTTAATGGTATTTTATTTTGAAGTGTGTTTCTTCCGTTTTTTAAACTGTCAATCAGTCTTTTGGAAAAAAAAAAAAGATTTTTAACTGAAAGTTAGAAAACCGGGCAGGCTAATTACGACGCAAGGCCGCTGTATATTTATACAAATAACTGTTTTGTCTGTGTGTTGCTGCAGGAGAGGGCAAACACAGGGCTACTTGTTCGGCATCAGAAAATTACATCAACGACCTTGTATTAACCTACCCAAGATGCGTGGTATTGGCCTCATTCCCAACACCATACTCGTTAAAATGCCGTTTGAAAGCTATTTCTTACCAGCTAAGCTGTTGAAAATATGCATTTTAATAGACTCTTGGGTTTGTCTGTCAAGTTATGTAAAAAATATTTTTAAAAAATTAATTAATCAAAAATAAATAAAAGGCCCAGTTATCAGTTCCAGAGATGAGATCTGAGGTGACACAACTGCTTTTAAAATACCCATAAACATGTATTTTGTCCAGACCTAGACTACGGTATTTATTTATTTATTGTTTTAATTTTATTCATCGTTTTATTTTATTTATTTATTTTATTTTGGGGGGGAAAGTCATGAGCAATTAAATACCATTTTCTTAATAATATAAAATGATATAACTTTTTTTTTTGGTGTGGTTATGCTGGGTGGTCCAAAAAAAAGCAGGTGAGTGGAGTAGAAAGTTTAAAAAAAGACAAAAGATCAACAACCAGAACCAGTAAATGTTAATTATTTTGAATAACCTGGTTGCTTATGGCAAAGTTAAGTGGCCACCTGATCTACACAATCACCTGCCCTTACTAGCCACATAACCCCAACAGGTTAGCCACTAATTTTCAGTGCCACCAATGTCCATTCATAAATAATATGCAGTTTCATATTCAAATAATTGTTCTAGACGGTTGGCAGCTTTTATTTTTTAAACAACAACCTTAAACAGTTTCTGTATTTTTGTATCTGGGTTCTGAGATCTAATTGTCTACCTGGCGCTTTAGTGCCCTCTGGTGGCGGATTAAAAAAATACAAAAAAAAAATACCGGTATATATTTTTTAAACTACAGTACTAATACCTTCCAACTATTTTTAGTTCCTTCACACCACGCATGCACTACTTCCCCTTAAATCACAAACATACATGCATTGTGTGTGTGTGTGTGTATGTGTGTGTGTGTGTGTGTGTATATATATAATTTTTTCCTCTCATCCTCTCATCCTGATATACAGGGGAAGCACAGCCGGCTTCCCCTGACTATGCATACTGAAAGTTAATTGTAAGTGATACAAATGGCTTCACACCAGCCCCCCTTTCATTCATAAATAAAACCACACTGGGCAGATCTTGGAAGTGTGTCTGGGAGCAGCACTGTACTACTGACATTAACCAGATAAAGGATGGACAGTAACATGCAGCATACCTGTCTCCCACAAAGGACACAGTGGAAATAAGGAATTATAAAAAAAGGGTTCCGCTATATATTGGCACAATATATTTGCAGTTTAAGCTATGCTATAATATGATATTACCATGCTTAGTCATGTTTTTTATTACCATGCTTTACCATAGTGATTCACCATGCTTTCACTATGCTTTCACCATGGCTTACCACATTCACTTTTTATAAAGGTATTCCACTCAAAACGCAGTGCTTTAGGTAGCTGTTTCGTTATTTAACAAGAAGTGGGGAAACAATTCCAATTGAAATGTTTAGCTTGTGGCAGTCTGAGCTTGTATACATTTCCACGTCCAAGTTTCAAATCCCCAGCACCATGTCGACTTATAATATTACCAGATGACTGGGGTCTGACATATACTTTACACATGTATAGAAATGCTTCTGTAACAAGACGTAAAGAGAACAAAGACCCTTTGTAAGAGTGTTATTTCTCTCTTCCCGATTTCAGATCATTTGTCTGACCAAACGTAACTATTCATGACTGTTTGTGAACACTACTTGGGCACACTGGCCCTTCATTCTCCAATTTCTCAACAGTGGTGCTCTCTCGCACTGTATTGTAGTTGAGTAAACCATTGCCTGTTCTTAATAAAACAGAGGCCTCGGGGTATATGGTATTTATGCTGCAGAGTACCACAGACATGGGAGAATTTGTCATGTCAAACGTTTTTTAAAAAATCTAATGCTCGCACACTGTGTATCACAAAATGACACGAAGATCAAAGAAAGTCCAAAGCAGAAATATATTTAACCTTATTCACACTCACATGAGCAAAATACAGGGAATAAAGTGCTCAAAAGCTGTAAAATGCGAGCGTTTCAGCAGCCCGTGCTGCTATCATCAGTGCATCATTCTTAAACACATGTTTACCATTTGTAAAGTCTCAAATCATTTGTATTAACAATATACATACGAATTCAATTGGTAATTAGACTGGCAACGACAATCAGATCATTATGACAAACGAATTACGTGTTAGAACACAATGTATTGATTTAAGTAGATTTTTTTTTAGCATTTGTTTTAAATTAGCATTTAAAAAAAAAAAAAAACATTTCTATAAAGATCCAAAAAATATTTATCAATTGATGGACAATGGACCCAATTATTAATTGGGCAAACAGCAGCAGTCAGATCATTAAGGCAAGTCAATTACATTTCAAAGCACAATACAGATCAGCATTTTTTTTAATTTTTTTTTTTATCAAAAGACATTTATCAGCAGCAGTCCATCTTTTACATAGACCCAAGTCCATAGCAGTATATGTAAAATGCTGAAAAATATGTCTGGCAAAGACACAAATAAACAAGCCTCGAATTACAAATACAAAATACATTAAGTTATTCAGTTTACCACAGTCATTCAGCACAGTAAATGTACAGTTTTCCCATGCTTTTCCCTCAATTATAGATTTACCATGTTTATTTTTAATTGCTGCACCATACAGAACCATTTCTGGACTTTACTATGCTTACCTATGCTTTGCCATGCTTTCACTGTGTTTTATTATACTGTGCTGTTTTTACTGTGGGAAATGTTTATATTAGAAGATAGAGCTAAGGTATAGAGTATATACACATCGTTTTGGTTGAATATTGAATGTCACCTATTCGTTCTCCTGTTGTATTAACCCTCCATGCTATTCAAGCTTAACACATTCTGTTGATAATAAAGCCCTTGCTGAAATTACATTATACAGCTCTATATCACCCCACCTGGCACAGTTCAGACTAAAGCAGTTCAAACTGTCCCTGAGAACATAATACAGAAAAAATAAACAATTGTACATTTTTGTTAAGCGCAGTGCTAGTGAAGTAGCCTGTATTTTTACCTCAGAATGTTCAAACCAAGAATCTCCTTTAAAATTCTTTCCAGGCTCCTTTGAATATTGGATACCAGTTTCACAACTTGAAACACAGCAGTCGTTACAAAGAGGAAAACTGCACACACAATTAGCATGGCCTTAAAATCAGTAAGCCAAAGTAATACTAGATAGCTCTTGGATTGTTTTTTCTTAAAAGCTTTTTTTTAATTTAAAGTTTATTCCCAACTTTAAGGCCAGATTTTCAAACATTGAAAACTAAAAGGTGTCTGTAAACACTCTCAAATTGTTTGTTTCTTAGTTTTGTAAAATAAAGACATAAAATAATAATTAAAGAGTAAATGCTATGAAAATATCATTGTGTTTTGTAGGTAAGCACTCACATTTTGTAAGTTAGTGCCAGTTTTGAGAGACCATGCATGAAAATGCACAGGTCTTATGTTCACACACAATCTAGATTATTTTAAGACTCGTTAAAGGGAGATGTTTACTGAAAAAAAAAAACAGAAAATGTTTCCAAACCACAATGTAAAAATGAAGACGAAGACAGATGATATTATTTTATAATGAATAGTACGTTTCGTGAATTTCTAACCATAAATTAAATGAGGTACACGGTGTTACAAATGAATATATTCTTAATGAGACGCACAATTAGGAACTTTCTTCTTTCATCTACGACCATTTAGACCTCGATGAAAAAAAATATTATTTAAAAGTGACCATCAAATAAACAAATTTGTGCTGCGCAGCATTTGAGGCTCTTTTGTACTTGGCAAGGCAGACAGAACCTAATTTGTCGTTCTGGCAGCCACCATATAACTTTTGCTTTTCTCAAGCCCCTTAGTCTAAATTTCATACCACATGACCATGGCACGAGAGTAAAGTAAGCAAAGCATCCCTCAGCAAAGTGGTTTATCTTGCGCGAGTTTATAACCGTGTTATTGATGCTTTTACTCATTCATTAATTCTAATGGCTGCCTAATGGTCCTGTCATTTATTCAAAACCCTGTTTATGTAGTAATCAAGAGGTATTCTGTATTTATTTTTGAAACATTTTAAATGGTAACTTCGGGCTGTGTGGCGGATTTTAAGGATGTTTGTTTTGAATGTAGCAGACTGTAAGTGAATATTAAATGGTGGTGAGCTCTCTTACAAAAGTTCATTACATTTTATAGTTAGTTGTAGCTGGAGTGAAGGCATTGGATATATCCTTACTGCAGCCCTCCAAAATATTAACTCCCTAATCTACAGCTATGGCCAAAAGTTTTGCATCACCAAGAATTTTAGGATTGAGACATCAATTTTAACATCATTTATATCTTTTATTTAACATCATGAAATCAAAGAAACTACAAAATGATATCCATAATAGTGAAGCCATAATAGTAGTACAGTATTTCATGTTAGATTTCGAAATGTCACATTTTTTAATTTTTGTCAGTTTTTTGTAAAGTATATGGAAAAGTACATAGCGGTGTGTAATTCAATATGTTGACTTAACATTATTCAGCAGGTTTCATTCGACATTATGAAGCAAAATGAGTTAATTCTATTGAGTGATTTGGCCAAAGCTGTATAGCTTTTTTGCAGAAGCACATTTAGTCTCCATCCCAGCTCTTCACAAGTAAGCCACTTGTAATTCAGCAGACCCCATGCTTAATTAGCTGGCCGGAGCCTGCAGCAAGGAATGTTTTTCAGTGAAAACCGCATTTATTAAAACACACATGCAAGAGCAGGTAACAGCCTTGCAGAAGAATTTGTGTCCAAGTGGACAAAGAAGAAGAAGAAGAAAAAGAAGAAGAAGAAGAAGAAGAAGAAGCAGCCTTTTAAGAAAATTGAATAAATTGTTCCCTCCCATGGAATTTAAAAATGTTTTCTTTTCAAACTGTGCCACACACACTCTTGGGATGATGATTACTCTTGAAAAACAATACCTCATTGTCGCTGGAATACTAGAACAAGCGCTCCTTTCTCCCCTGAAAGCAGAGGTTTTATTTGTGATGAAATGCAGGCCTATGAATCAATACTCCACGGGATGGTAGATTCGCTCTGGAAAACGTAGTTCTACGTCTATAATATTCTGGCTTTCCTTTTATCCTGAGCTTTGCAGTCTCGGGAGGATAATAATTCTTAGTCAGATGGCCCCAAGACCCTCTTCCCTTCCTTATGACAGACAAATGGTTTCCATCTCTGTGTGCGTCGGTCAATGGATGGCACCGCTGGGTAAAGTATAATGTTATCTGCCCCCCCCCCCCCCCCAACTGCCAACCCCCCAACCTTCTTATTTTTTTGCTAGGTTTCAATTTTAGTAAACCTTCTATGAATAGAAGGGGAATTTCCACTTCAATTATTTGATCGTTTGGAAAGGTTACAAAAAAACAAAGTCCAGGAATTGTGGCCACATTTCAGAATGAAGTATACTGTGTTCAAGGCCTTAAGGTACAGAGCCGTGTGGTCTAATAGGCTGAGCGGAGGGTGCTAGGATTGCATCGACTCACTCTCCAGTCGTCAGATAACTCCTTGCACCTCAGTCAACACCTCACTGAGCTGTTCTCAGAATAAAAATCAGACAGGCTCGGTATTCACAATTATACCCTTGGGCATAACATTTGGGGGAAATTGTAAGTTGCTGTTATAAAATGTACAAACATTAACCAATATTTATGGGTTTAAAGGATATTTTAATTCAAGCCAAATAAATGTTCACTTATCATTTCCCAAAAAACATTTTTCCCAACTGAAACTTTAATTGAGAGGGTCCTCCAGTGGCTCACCTGGTAAAAACCCAACTGCATGAAATGCAGGACAAGCTGTTCAATCAGGAGCTTGCCTGTTTGAACCGTGGTCGTGCTGGTTTGCTGATCTTGGCTGGGGACACAAAAGCAATGGTCCTGTGTGCGGTGGAGGAAAGCCATCTGCTTCAGCTCACAGTGCTACAACCAACCAGTCCAGGAAAAGGTTTACCAGGCTGGGCGTTTTATTAGCATGGCCTGGGAAGCAACAAAGCCCTTCAACCAACAACCAGCATGGAGAGTGGGACCGCTATTGATCTGAAAAGAGTAGCGAGGAACGCCGAAGGTAAGAGAACAAGACTAGATAGAAGCAAGGTCCCATCACAGGAAATTCCCCCATCCACCCTCCCAGCAAATCGTTACAGTTCCTAGGATGAGTCATTCTTCTTCACTATGGTGCCAAACCCAGGAACACAATTCCAGTATCTCTTGCCTTGTTTCCTGTGGTTGAAACCAGCACATAGAAAGCCCTGGAGACACGGTGTTGCTCACTCTGCACCAGGCATTGGCATATCCTCTAGCATCCAGGTCAGTATGATGAGTAAAGGAGAGAAAAACAGCTTTTCAGCTCTGGTCATAAGTTGAGCATCACCCTACAGAATGAACTGATTTTGCTTCATAAAGTCGAATGAAACCTGCTGAATAATGTTACGTTAACATATTGAATTACATACCGCTTTGCAGTTTTCCCATATACTTAACGAAAAACTGACACAAGTGGAAAAATGTGACATTTTGAAATCTAACTTCTGCGATATCATTTTGTAGTTTCTTTGATTACACGGTGTTAAATAAAATATCTAAATGATGTTCATATAGTTTAATTTTTATTTTTAATGTCTCAATCATAAACTTGTAGGTTTTTATAGGTGTTCTGCCACTTTGGAGCAAGTTTCCTTCTATCTTGCAGTACTCTGCTTTGCACTCGATCCTGATGACGCTTCCTAATATTGAGACACGCTGGCCTGTATTACAGATGTCTGTGGCAGGGAACTGGAACTGAAGAGCAGGTCCTCCACTCAGAAGAAAGCACTTTTATCATGAAAACACAAAAACACAGCAGCGTCTGAGTCATTGCAATGAGTGCCACTCAGGATCATTGCAATGAGTGCCACTCCGGATCATTGTAATGAGTGCCACTCCAGATCATTGTAATGAGTGCCACTCCAGATCATTGCAATGAGTGCCACTCCGGATCATTGCAATGAGTGCCACTCCAGATCATTGTAATGAGTGCCACTCCAGATCATTGCATTGAGTGCCATTCCAGATCATTGCAATGAGTGCCACTCCAGATCATTGTAATGAGTGCCACTCCAGATCATTGCAATGAGTGCCACTCCATATCATTGCAATGAGTGCCACTCCAGATCATTTCAATGAGTGCCACTCCAGATCATTGCAATGAGTGCCACTCCAGAACATTGTAATGAGTGCCACTCTGGATCATTGCAAACACCATACAAAGCAAAGGGGGGCACAAAAAACAAAACAAAAAAGTCATTTGAAGTTACTTACTCTTTAACCTTACCCATGTTTATCCCTTAAAACATACAGGCTCGCCGTAATATGTGGAGGGGGGGGTAAAGAGCCCTCCATCTCTTTCTAATTAGTTGCCCCAATCCCGACTGCCAAACCCTGCAACTAATAAAAAGTCCCATTCAGGCAAAGTCATTCCGTGTGACTGTAGTTGCATTATGTGCACACCACTGATTTCCAGCTCCGTTCTCTAGCTGTCTTTTTCCTAGGTGTTTCTTGTCATGCCGGGGCAATCCAGTCCTCCAGAGACTGCCTGGGACCCTTTTATATAAATACAAGGAAAAAAGGCAGGCTTGTGCGGCCGGCCTAACATTCCACTATCTCTGTCATTTGTCAAAGGGCCGGGCTGAAACGCGAAGACCAGATGTGCAGCTTATTAAGTTAAAGTAAGACCTTTCTGAAAATGTTGAAACAGACCTGCTGTGTGTAAAATATCTCCACAAGAAGAACGTTTCCACTTACAAAAGTTCTATAACGTTGCTTTTTTCCCCCAGTATTAATGAGCAAATATACTAAACAAATAAACTGTGTCATAATCTATAATTCCAGAACTAAACGGATAATTAAGCTAAGAGGGAGCAGGGCGTTAGGTCTCTAAGTGGGCAGATGTAGTTTGTCGGTCTAATTTTCTGGTTGCTGATAATGAGCTTGGATCCTGTTATTTCAAGCAGACACAGCCTGTTTTGTTAACTATCACATGTGGAACTGTTCTTTTCCTCTTTCCAGTTTGCTGGTAGCTTTTCATTCAATTATTAGGCAAGACCCCATGGGTGGGGAAGCATGTTTTAATAACATTTAGCTTCAAACACTGTTTTAATGTTATTAGAATGTATTCGCTTTCTTACTTGGAGTAGGTAGCGGGGCTCTGAAAAACATAACGTTCTATATCCCCACTTGTTGCTACAACTGTTTAAATAATGTACTTGTAATTTTTCTTTTCATTGTTAACATCCTGACAGCTTTTTACACTTAAAACTTTAAAGTCTGTTTCAAAGCTCTTTTCAAAATGGCTGCCCTAGTGCACTGGGGTTCTGTCCTTTTTTAAAAAAAAAACAAAAAAAAACATAACAAGTTCTCTGGCTTTTCTGTTCCATACCACATCATGGATTGTTATTGCTGTGTTACTTATTTGACAATGTGGGCACTAGAGCGGACATTTTAAAAAGAGCTTTAAAAGTGTAAGTCAGGATGATAACAATGAAAATATTTAAACAGTTGTAGCAGCATGTGGGGACGTGGAACGCTATATTTTTCAGAACCCCGCTATTTACTCTTTAACCTGGGGTTCTCTTGTGTTTTGTGTGTATGCTTTTACTGCCAAGATGTGTGTTAGTTGGCTATAGTGACTTAGACCAAGTGAATAAAGTAAGAAAACAAAAGTGAAAAATGACATCCTGAAAAGAAAGAATTTAATTGTGTTATTTGTATCCTTCAAAGATACAACGCATAGTTATGATAAAGGTTAAAAATACCATAGTACTGGTACTGTTTTTGGCAGAATGAGATTTACAAAGACTTTGGACCGATGCAAACTTTTTATATCCCAATTTCTTCCCCCAAACATGTATTTTTTTCCCTTTTTGTGTGTGTGTGTGTAATCATTCTGTGCGGTTCTGGGTTCTGTTTCTCTAGCTATTAGCATTTTTCTCTAACTCTGCCTTTACCTGGCATTGAGCTTGCCTGGAGAATACTGAATGAAAGAAACGATATGACAACGTGACCTTTCAACCAGCCTGACCTATTCCATGTCTGTATAAATACAGAGTAGGCAGAGTTGCTCATTTAAATGTCTCTTCTTCTTCTACTTAATAAAAACAGCATTGCAGTATGAAATCTCAACCTGCTTTGATCTTTCATATGGGTAGCTGCATTATTTTTTCATTTGAAATGCAGGGTCCTAAAAAAATATCAGACATTACATGTCGCAGGCATCTCTTTGACATGATTCTTAATACCAGCTGCATTAGCAGCTCCGGTTCAGTGTATTTTCCCATAGGGCTGCTAAAGTAAAATCCCTCTATCTTAACAATATGAACCCCATAGATCCCTAGATTAAGGATGTGCCAGGGGGGACACGCACACAGCAAAGTGATCTATTAAAAGAACATGTGTCAGGACAGATGGAGGTGATAATGAAATAGATTGAAGACACCATAGCCACACGGTGACTTGGAGTAATTGAGCTTCATCTGTCTTTCTCTCTGTGACTCGCCGTTCATCCTTGAGAAAGCAATACACTACACCAAATAATACAGTACGATATATACACGCAGCAGACCCTGATCTTGATGTGTTAAAACCATTGTGCATTTCTTTGTATCGGATTATAACACATCATGTGGAAATGACACCACACTAAAATGTTCTATAAAGTGTAATTATTCTTATTTAACTCTATGTGATAAGAATATAGTACAGGCTACAATGCAAGCAGCAGGTACCCGCTCTGCCCTCTCGTTCAGCAGATATCATCTCTTATTGTGCGGCTCCTCATACGATAGTCTATATATACTGTATATTATTATTATTATTATTATTATTATTTATTTCTTAGCAGATGCCCTTATCCAGGGCGACTTACAATTGTTACAAGTTATCACATTATTTTTTACATACAATTACCCATTTATACAGTTGGGTTTTTACTGGAGCAATCTAGGTAAAGTACCTTGCTCAAGGGTACAGCAGCAGTGTCCCCCACCTGGGATTGAACCCATGAACCTCCGGTCAAGAGTCCAGAGCCCTAACCACTACTCCACACTGCTGTATACAATACTCCAATACGCAGTGGGAGACTTGGGTAATGTACATTGGCATAACAACATGTAAAAGAATCAATAAAATACAAACAGGTTTTACCTGTCTCAGGTATTTTTCACAGCAGGACTACACTTACCAGAATGCATTAGGGTGTGAGTTGAAAAGCCTGGACTGTCCTAACTGTCTTGGTGTACATGGAGTCATACCGTATGAAAACCCTAGTGGGAGAGAACATGCAGTGTTTTTTTTCCCCCCGAGTGACTTTCAATACACGTTGTTGAGAACTTTGCTAATGCAGAACAACAACAGAACACAGAATCTGTCACATTCAGTCAGTACTGGGCAGGCACCTTTACTTTGTCAGCTGGCAGTTTTATCCCTTCATGGAAGATTTCATTGTTTCTCATGGACACCAGCAGGGGGCACACTTTGCCTTGTTCCACCAATACACAGAACTTTGGCGTTGGAAACCTGGCTTCAGTGAGAGAACATCCCTTATAAACTGCTGTTGGAGTTTCTTAGTTTCCCAGGTTTTCTTTTCAATGTGTCACATGAAAGTATACAGGGTGTTGGATCCCTCCTGTTTTACCCTTTTCCTGCTCTTTTGTGATTTCTGTATCGAGAACAAAGTTTCTATATCAAGTGTGAATGGGGTCTGACTGATCAAGCTTGGCAGTGCAAATGACTTTGTTGTAAATACTGTATTATGCAACACGAGCGCCCTCTACTGACTAGAAGCAGAACACTTAGATATCCAAATAAAGATGATACAGCGTGCATGCTGTTGTTGCTATTTTCAAATGCTTAAGATGAATGCATGCTTACCATCCACCGGGTCACTCACAAAAATCAAGTGGTAGAATCCTTGTTTTAATCGCAGTCACCAACCATGCAATTCGTATTTAAGAAAGTGAACACAGTTATTTTCCTGAACGGAACCTTTTGTTTTGAGTACAGTACATGCATTTAACAATGCAAGTACAGTGGAGTATCATGTAGTGAAGTGTTTAACCTAGATGAGTTTACTATTAATAAACGTATAGAAACAAATAAAGATTAATACATCGTGCATGCTTTTGTTGAAGTTTAAATTATTATTTTCCAGATCAGTTAACAACAACAACAAAAAAGAAGTTCCTAAACTGGAAAAGAAAATATAGAGATTTTTACTTACCAAGATAAAATTGTGTGATAGAAATAAATCTCAAACACAATGTGTATGTATAAAACTGATTAAGCTCCCAATATTGAGTCATGTATGTATGTATGTTGAATGCATGCTTACCATCCACTGGGACACTCACAGCATCAACGAGTAAAATCCTTTTTTTAATCGAAATCACCAACCATGCTGTTTGACCAGTCATTTTGAGGATATCACAAGTTTCTGAAATTCCCTAGGGAGAGGGTGGGATGTGTGCTGAGTGCTCACTGATTATAAGGTAGGAGAATACAGGAAATCCTCTCTTTAAAACCCTGGCTAACACTGCTCGGTGCACTTGTAATGCCATACTTGTTTAGCATTTGTTGTGTATCATTCTCCAGTCCAGATTCTGCTTAGATCATTATTTATCAAGTTTACTAACATCCAACCAACCTGTGGCAGGGCAGGAAGGGGTTAACACAACAGAATGTGGTCAGGCTCAATTGGTTAATTGCCTCTTTAGCTTGTATGTATAGGAGGAGCTGGCAGACAGCTGCTCAGAATTAGTTTAGGACTGAGAGCAGCAAGTGCTGGTCCTTCATCGTGATACTGCAGCACTCTTTAGGTGACACTTGTTAAATCGTTCTTCATTTTGTATGTTTGCCAAAAGCATGACTAATGAGCTCAACAAATGTTCCCTCACCAAAGGAGGAGATATTCTTAAAAACAGTCTTGACAAATACTATTTAAACAGTCTTCAATGTAAACATGCCCACAGTTAAAGTGTTGAAGAATTATTATAAATGAATTATAATATGCACTTAGCACATAGTTCTGTGATTGTGAAGATGCATGAGGTGTATTATGAAGCTCCATGCATGATGTAAGTTATTTTCCTGAATGTGTCCTTTTGTTGTAAGTACAGTGCATGTATGTAACAATGCAAGTACAGCGGAGTTAATGTATTTGAAGTGTATCCATATGTGTTATGGATATTAATAAACTAATAGAAACTGAAGCGAATGATTATCTGGAGCAATAAGTGGATATACTGGAAACACTTGTGGTTTTAGAGCCCTTAAAGGAATGTAAAGCACACCAATCCTGTCCTCCACACCAGCCCCATGTGTTGATGTTGCATTCTTTCCACTTGCTTATCTATTACTCAGCTGAACGGGACATGACCTTAACTCAGCACTTGTGACTGACAACCTGACAATCCTCTTGCAAAAGGGTATCTAGCATTTCAACTAAAACAATGTTCAGTAGTTCGGGACAAACACCAATCACAAAATGTTTTAGTACAAATATTTATTGTAGAGAATGCGGAGTATGCGATTTAACAGAAAAGTATGCTGTATATACACATTCATTTGGCATCAAACCTAACTTGGTTTGAGGGTTCGCTGCCTGGCCGACTGGACGAGGCTGAGACCCCCATTTGATAAAACATAAAAACTGTTATTAAGAAAGGTGGAGATGGGGAGGTGGTGGGTTATGATGAAATCAAAACGCAACTGAGAGATAAGTGAAGATGGTATTTATAGTGCTAACAATTTAAATTAGCTAATGTGTAAATTGAATGATTCAATTTGGTGATGCGGAGATTGGTGTCTGACCCTCCTCCCGAACTTTAATTATAAATTTCATTTAGTGGACAGCTTTTAAATGAGATTCTGTCTCCAGAATAAAGAGAACTTTATTGCTAACTTTATTGTTTTATAACATGTAATGTGTTGATTAAATATTCTGTAGCTCAGTTTAATTGGTGATATTAATATCTGGAAGTACAGGACTGAATGGTAGATGAGGCAGTTTGTGTAAACTGTGTTGTGAATTTCTCAAGGTCCTACTTACCCAGCCCCACTACAGACTGTTCTAATTGTATGTTATGACTTTGACTTGATAATAATGCATTTTCTCACAGACGCTTTGGGCTAATAAAGGTCAAGCAGGTCTTCTGTTTTTTTTTTCCTTATTCTGTGGTGCAACTAAAGTACTTGCATAATTCAAATATTCAAGTGATCGACGCTGGGTGCTGATTCATTCCTCCATGAAACTGGCTGGAGGGGGTATAAGGCTCTGCTATAAACTTTGTAAAACAAATAGGCAGTCATGAAAACTTGTGCAACTTGTTCTATATGCAACTGTAAGAACGTGGCCTGTCTTTCTGCACCGATACCTCACTTGTTATGGTGCTTCAGAACCAGATGTCATTCACATTGACAGAACAGCTTAGTAGAATCATCAAAAACTGGTTTTGCAGCAGCTTGGTTGAGCAGATTTCCAAGCTGCAAAACCAAATAATCAGATTGCTAAAGTTGTTAAGGAAAACATCTATGAAAAGACTTTTACCAACCAATGTTTTAAAAGAAATGACCCCTTTTTTGTCTGTATCAAGCTTTATTAACATGTCAGTTTTATTGTGCCGCCTGAGAACATTTTGGATCTTTACTTTTACTTCTGTAGTTGCCTTCTAAAAGTTTACCATAGTGAAAGCATAGCAAAGTGTAATAAAGCACAGCGAAAGCATGGTAAAGCACAGGCAAGCACTGTAAAGAAGCCAGAGGTATAGTTAAGCATATTAATAAACATGGCAAACCAGGGTAAAGTATGGGAAACGCACAGTATAACCATGGGAAAAGCATGGGAAAACTGTAAAAAAAAATGTGCAAAAATACCATGGTAAATGTTTAGAAGGGTTAATGCAGTTGAGGTACCTGCATTATGCATCAAACGTATCTGATTATTATAAATTTTTATATTAATTTAGGATATGCAAATATTTCAAAAACGGTATAGATAAACTGCTGCATCCTGTTACATTTCCTGTAGGTGACTGCAGCCAGTCCATAGCAGCGAGTTTGAACTGCAAAACATTTAGCAATCGGCAACCAGGATGCAGGAGTTTATCGTTTCATAGTTTTGCATTCACCAAGACATGTTGCATCCCAAATTAAAGTATAAAAAAGCAAACCTAACAAAACTCTTCTACAAGCAAGAGTAACGCTAACAAGAGATGACTGGGGGGTGCTGTGTCCTCCTAACCTGGTGACATTAAGGGTCTGATTCTCAAAAGGGGCAAAATAAGAACTAGGCCGCAAAGTGATTTCTAAAACTTGATTTGGGTCACTAAACATATGGCTTTCAAAGGGTTAATATTAAATGTGTCCTGTATCCACCTGTTGAACCATTAAAAATATAAATAACTTGATTTAGTTACATAAATAAAACATTATTTATTAAAAATAATTGTGCGACCTAGTTCTTATTTTGCCCCTTTTGAAAATCAGGGCCTAAATATGCCTTACTCTTGTTGATAAGATATATCCACACTCTCATCGTCAGCCCTTAGACTATGCTCCTGGGTAACCTACTTCTCTGCCAGGACATACCTCGTTACTAATTTGAAAGTATGATAAACTTTGAATTCATTGATCTGTTTCCTTGTTGTGTATACTGCACACACAGTATCAAATCCAGAAGTTAGCACATACAGTATAAGGGCATACGGCTTTCAATTTGTTTATCGGTTTTCCATGAAACATCTTTGTAATTAATTGACCGAAAAGCCAGAAGCTAAACGATATAAAAAATAAAATAGAAAATGCATTAAACTCTGAAGAATAGAATGTGGAAACATGAGTGTTTTAATTCTACCAAGTGTCTGATCTCCTGATGACATTTGCCTATTGTCCCTAATGCGTGTGAGAAATACCATGCAGAACAAAAGGGTTGCATAGGGGATAAGTTAATGGTTACACGTGATGAGGGTTCTATTTTAGACACAGGGGTGCTTTACACTTCTGAGGATGTGATGTCAGCAACATAAATCTAAACAAAGTGGACCTTAACAACAAATGTTTCAGTTATCACATCCTGGTGAACTTTTTTAAAACTCAGCCTAAAGCACCCCTGTGGTTTCAGTAGAACTCAGAATAGTGTCTCCAATCTCCAATCTTAAGGGTGCGGCAGCTCCTGTCCTCTAGCCAATCCGCTGTAAAACGTCTTTCCTGCTGCTTGCTGTCTTTTTGTACTCTCACAGAATAATTAAACATTACCCTGGAAATAAATTCTGGTAAACTTTCAAAAGGCTAGTTGTTTAAAATCGAATCTTAAATTGTTTATAAATAACCGTATCACCAAACAACCGCATTTGCTGGGCACTCATCCAAATCCCTTTAGGTGCCTTTCTGTACACTGCAAATCTCCTTAAGCCTGCAGAGGGACAACTGTGCAACTCCACAGACATCCCCCAGCCTGCAATGCATATTGCTTTGCTTAGTGATAGGCGGACAGACGTATGATTAACGTCACTTAGAATAACCTAACATTTGAACCACCTTTGGAACCGAAGTATCCCAGAATTTTAACGCCTCTGCACCACCAGTCTGCTCGGACAAATGTCAGATAAACGAGTCTTGCTGCTGCAGCAAGACGTTCATGTCATGAAACAGAGCTTTGCACTCACAACCGTCCTATGAATGATATATGTTACACCTGGAAAACCCGAGCTGTGTGCAAAAGAAACACCGATTTAACACATTTCCTGCGGCGTTGTCTGCGACTTCGGTAAAGTAATTTCTTGTTAAAACTTGTCTGAAGAGAGAGAGAGGAACACAAATCATTAAAAAAAAAAATCTACTAGACTCCGCCTTCTTCTCTGGATTTATGGCAGTAGTTAAAGTCAAAGGAAACTAATCTGTACTGTACAGTAGTACATCGAGTCGTGTTTCACAGCTCTTCAAACCAGTCTGAAAGATATGTTGTGAACATACCACAGCCTGTGCCCGTAACGGTTTTCAGAATAAAAAAAAGCAAAATTTGGGATTAGCGGCGAAACGATGTCCAGTTTGAAGAGGCAAAGTTCCTGGCAGGAAGACATAGCAAAAAACTTTTCCAGACTGTTTTCGAGAACCAAATCAGAGGATGATGGAAAACTGGTGGGCAAAACGGCAGAGATTATTAACAGGTAAGCAAGGGTGCCAGCTGCAAAATATGTTCTGTTCACTTTATAAAACTTTTCTGAAATCCTCTTATGTTGTGTTACATTACAGTGAATACAACTGAGGTAATCATTGCCTAGGATTGTGTCACAGCCGGTAGGGCGGACTGCAGTGAGTAGCTGTATATTTTGCATACAGTAAATCAGAGCAAACGCTTTTTTAAATTAACATTTTAATATAGTATCGTGCAGTACATACGAATACATTAACTGAAAGATTAAAGTCTAATATGTACCGTAAACTATGTTAATAGTGTTGTTCTGTAGGACTTGGTGTGGTTGTGTGTTATGCTTATTTAATATGTGTGTAGTATTGTACCGATACACGTTACTGCGAAACCCTCTAGTCTTCTAGTTTATATGATAAACTATACCGCTACGAACTAAGGTATAAATAATAATAATAATAATAATAATAATAATAATAATAATAACCGCATGCTTAGTATTCCAGTATTTGCTGAAGGGTGCTCTGTATTGTACGTCGATTTGTGGAGTGTATATTCTTAGATATTCAGGGAGACACAGTCCAAATGTTTGAAACATGCATTGAGACCGGAAGACACATGGCAAGACAGCTGAAAAAGCATTGGTTCCTGTTGCATGGAGAGCGAGAGGGCATTGTTCTGTTTTGGGCAAATGTGACTATCCATGAGCAAGGAATCAAATCAGTTACACATTCTTACTTGAGGGGGAAAACAGTCTGGATTCAATTAACTTAAATGAACCGACTGAAAAAGAATACAGCATGTTGTTGGTACTGCTGTGTGCCCCCCAATTAGACTCGCTTTCTTATCGAGAACAGACGTTGTTGACAGTACATTTTGTTTACATTCCCATAGATGTTTAGCTTTGTGTCCCACAGACTTCCTATCAGTGTGAAACCAGCTTGCCAGTATCATCCTGTCACTGTTAGACAAAACACTAGCACTTGCTACAGCATGCAACAGTAGGAGGTTATACGTGACTCCTTCAACCTCTGTTATAGCTCTGCAAAACAGAACAGACATAAGAACATAAGAAAGTTTACAAACAAGAGAAGGCCATTTGGCCCCCCCATATTGCTCATTTGGTTGTTAGTAGCTTGTTGATCCCAGAATCTCATCAAGCAGCTTCTTGAAGGATCCCAGGGTGTCAGCTTCAACAACAATTCTGGGGAGTTGGTTCCAGACTCCCACAATTCTCTGTGTAAAAAAGTGCCTCCTATTTTCTGTTTTGAATGCCCTTTTATCTAATCTCCATTTGTGATCCCTGGTCCTTGTTTCTTTTTTAAGGTCGAAAAAGTCCCTTGGGTTGACATTGTTAATACGTTTTAGAATTTTGAATCCTTGAATCAGATCGCCGCGTAGTCTTCATTGTTCAAGACTGAATAGATTCAATTATTTTAGCATGTTTGCATATGACATGCCTTTTAAACCCGGGATAATTCTGGTCGCTCTTCTTTGCACTCTTTCTAGAGCAGCAATATCCTTTTTGTAGCGAGGTGACCAGAACTGAACACAATATTCTAGTTGAGGTTTTACGAATGCATTGTAAAGTTTTAACATTACTTCCCTAGTTAATATTAAATGACACAACGCTAACACCTTGTTAGGTGTTATATATGATAAGTGTAGCTGTCAGAAAGTGTTAGTCACAGATCTTGCAAAACCTGGAATATTCCCATCTGTCATTTTGCTCGTCCTACAGTACCTGTCGGTCTATGTGGACCATTGGAGTGAAACCAGGCATTATGGTGTGCCTTCCCTTGTATGCATTTTGCCAAACGTGAAAACATCTGAACAAACTTTGTTTTTTTGCAGTTCGGAGAACAAAGAAAATGAGATAATCAGCCCCAGTGAGACCAAAGAAGAACCCCTTTCCGAGGAGCTGCAGGCTGATTTATCACAGGTACAGCGCAGGATTGTTTACTGTACAGATTCCTAGCAGTCTTTACCCTAGAGTAGGTGCCCTCAGGGGACTTGGCACACTGCATGCAGAGTTTCTTTAGAACTCTGTGAACAGACTTCCTTATTCCATTCAAGTCATGTGACAATTTGGCCTTTCCCACACACTCACCCTCTCTCTATATGTAGACACATGGGGCCGTATTTTCAAAGCGTTTTTTCCAGTCTTCAATGAACTCCTATTTTCTGAAAGGAGAAGAAATAATGTTAGGGTTATAAAAATGAGAAGCTAATACCTTCTGGGTGCTTAAGAGAGCTTGGAGTTTATTTTTTGGTTCTAGTTTTGTAAAACTAACAGGCGTTTTACCACTTTTAAAAAAATGAGAATTAAAGAGTGGAGTAAATGCTTGGAAAATGTGGTCCATGGTTTCAGTGGAATGAGCTACTCTGTCCGGTGCTCAGCAGTTAGAATTCCCCAGTCAAGCTGAAAGCCAGCTAAAGGCAGATATAGAGAGCAATGATAATAATAGCTCAGTACTGGAGCATCAGAACACAGAGCCACTCTCAATAATTGCAGGCATCATAAAAAGGCAAGGTGGAACAATCACATAACATGACAAAAGCTCTTCATAAACGCAAAGTAGTAAGAAAGGGGGTATTAAAGCATTGGTTAGCTCTGATACTGTCAGATGTTGCCGCACGCATAAAGAAAATGTACTTCCGTCACAATACCGTACATCTTTTGCTGTAGGGAAAAATAAGTGAGATTAAAAAAAAAAAAGGCGAAACACAAACCTTTTTGTGTTTAAGGACATGCAAGAAACAAATATGAGCCAAGTCATTTCCTACTATTTGTTTGAGTAGTTTCATGACTTTGTTATGAAGTCTGTTCTCAATAGAATGTAAACTGAAAGCAACCAGGGACATGGCAGAGCTGGTAACGTATTCCTATATGATAAGAACTCGTCAATATCACCCAGTGAGGTGTAATAAAAAACAAACGCTTAATCTAATCACATAGTTGAATCAATAAAGCAGCATAGTTTGCACTTGGTGAACTGACAAAGAAAATTGCTTTGTAGTTTTGCAGTTGATGTAATTACCCAGTTATCCCATTAAGCAGTTTCCACTGTATTTATGAATTTGAAAGTTTCAGACTGGCTAACTGATGGACAGATAATGTTTACCTTTATGTGATACATGTTCCCTCAACCTGTTGTTGCCCTGTGTATTTCTTGTTGCTGTCCGGACGCCACAAACAGGTTATGACAATTATACCAGGTTTCTATTTGTTAGGTCAATGCAGCAGTTCCATATATAGCCATATAGTTTAGTACAATAAGCCATCACATGCAGAGGCTCTCTCTGTGCTGCGAAGTTCTGGCCTGAAGCCACAGGTTTTCCACTAAACAGGCAATAAATAGATTTCTGGTAATCACCGCACTGCACTCGACTGCACACTTCCCAGTTCATACTCCCCTGATCCCCCTGCTCGGTTCTGTGTGCCTCGTACTTTCCCTGCTACAGCAAACTCAATATTGGGAACAGCGCTGAGTGTACTCAGAGGTGTGGATGTATTCATTAACATTAACAACAAAAGCAGGCAACTTAATTTTGGTCTTCGACCATTTTGTTGTGATTACGGTCTCCATTTATGATTTTGGTTTAGTTTTGGTGATATGTTTTTAGTGGTGTGACAGAGCAGCCCACGAACACACAGGAAAAACAGGAAACACAGGAACAAGGGAATGAAGCCAAGTGCTTATTGGTTGCAGACACAAAATAATATAATTGTTACCGCTTCCCCCGATACAGATTCTCTAACAGCTGTCAGAACTTGAACAGCTTTCTTCACAAACTGACCCTGCAGCCTTCCAACCCAGAATAAGTCCCCCAGTCCGATTACGTGACTGACCAGTCCTTTAATTTGTCAGCTGGTGGTAAGTTTACCAATCACCACTAATTGGCGTGTGCATGAGGATTTACTTAATCCTTGAGTATACAGGCTGCTGTGCGTACGTGCCCACGAGACTGGCCGCTTTAAATACACACACTTTAGTCAACAGTTACAACAATAATCAATTATTTCTCCGCACATGATCATGGGGCGCAGGCTTTTATTTCAGAGAGAGGAGGAGTGGGCAGCCCAGCACAGGCTTCCCCTAACCCATGCTGCCCACAGAGCAGACTTCACTGCAACCTGCAAGCCTGTGCCACTGTAATGTGTGATGGGACCACTCACCTTGTCACATAGACACACTCATTTAGAGCTATATGGAGTGAACATGCCAGTAAAATACATCCCAGTCCTTTGAATTCACCAGCACCCTTAATGCTTTATAAGTAGTTTATAAACCACAGAGTGATACCAGAATGTGCATGTGCACCTTTGTGTAACTTCACAGGTGTGTGCATGTATGCCGTGTACAGATTCACGTGGCCCTTTAACTGGTTATTTGTGTGCATGTTGATGCGCACATGTTTCCACTCGTGTGTGAGTGTGTGTATTGGGGTTTGCAGTATAGCCGAAAGCACTTCAGTCCTTCAGTCCAGACTGCCTAACTAGGTTTACTGAGAGAGCTCTTTTGAAATCCCCAGTGGAGGAGAGCACAAGCAAACACTGGCACACATGAAAGCACGGTATTGTATAAATGCACCGTATTCTGTATAAATGATTGAAACGTGGAGGAAGGGAATCTGTTTAGCTCTGAAGCCAACCCTGTATTCATTGTTGTTCAGAGACATCTGTGAGCTTCACACTTCTATGTTTTGGAATCTTTTTTTTAAGCATAAGCAAGCATCGAAAGCCTTTTTTCAAAAAATTATTATATCCAACATCTTGCAAAGGAAGGAAAGCTTTCAAAAGCGTTTCTAGTTTGTTACAGGAAGTGTCATGGAAGTTGCGCTACCCAGACTACTTCTTGTCAGTCTGCCTGCTCTGTATTTTGTACCCTTTACATTTCTCTGGGTTTTTAAATAGATTTAATTGGTTATGTATAAACCAGTGGCGAGTCCTGCACGAACAGTCTGGAATTGTGTGTCGTGTCTGAAAGCGTGTAAAAAAACGAAATAGGTCAACAGAAAAGCACTTGAATATTAAAGGTTTTATTTGTGTTGGTTAAAAGAAAACTGAATTAACAAACAGAAGAGTCTTGCATTATCAGTTATATTGTCATTGGTTGATTAGTTCTGAAGGAATGTTGCAAGTCTTGAAGAATTTGTACTGTGTACTGTGAGAGCTTGTTTATGAACCTCCCATGGATTCATCAGATGGTCATGCATTATTTGGCTTCAATTCACATGCAGTTAATGAAACTGATTCCAAAATGTAACCACACTGTTAGAGATTGCATTGAAAACATACATGAACCTGTCCACACAACAGCATCTAGCATACAGTTGCTTGAATAAAAAGAGTCAATGAAATCTATATAGAGCAGCCGATTGCTCTTGTAAATGTCAGTGGTGACATGCTGTGCTGTGCAGCCGGAGCCCTTTGAAATGTTGCCAAACAAAAAGCATCCTCTTCAAACATCACCTGGTGTTAAAGTTCGCTGGGGGAAAAAAAACCAACAACAAAGTGTTTCTGTGCCCCGTGCAGTCAAAGCAGTGTAGAATATCAGACTCTTGAAAGAGGAAGTAACGAGAGAGTCCATTGGGAGGTAGGCTTTGGTTTACAGTAAGGGCCGTGGGTGTCAGCATATAATGTGGGCAGGTTTGTAAAGCTGTGGCTGGGAGCAGCTGTTAATACATTAGTATGACCCATGTGGTGGTGAACATTTCAAATATATCTTAACCGTATCAAAGATATGCATGTCAAGATCGATGTTAGACTTTGTTTTTGTACAATAGTACGCAGACATATTCAATAGTTATTCAATGGGGTGGATTTCCAAAGCCTTTAACTGCAAAATAAAATAAATAAATAATAATAATTCAAAAAAGTTAGTTAGAAACCTAGAAATAAATACTTCAGATATTGAAGTACAGTTAAGTACATTTGTTTACTATAAAGGGGCATTTATAAATTGAGTAATTTACACTTTAGAATAAAAAGCTTTGAAAATTAACCTAAAGGCTTTCCCATATATTCTATATTTAAAGGAAGAAATAAGTGAATAACTTTAGTTCAAGAGGAAAGACTGCCCCACATTCAACTAACCAATCAGGAGATTAGAAATACACCAGAAAAGTACCCCTCGTCATGTGCAACTGATTCCCATCCTTCCACCTCCCCCAATCGCCACCGCCTCGGTGAGCCCTCAAACTAAGCGGGTTAGAGGCCAAATGACTCATCTGTATCATACCATAATCATCAATACAAAACATCACTGTTCTCAAATTCTGTGTTTTGGGGGTTTGTCCTGAACTACTGAAACAAGTTACTTGCAGGAAGAGGCAGTTCAATTATTGTTCTTTCTAACTGTAATATTGCTATTGTTATACATAAAGCTGTTTTGTTCCTCTGTAACAACAGTGCCTTTGCATTTACATGGTCAAGAACCCTTTTCTCAGTGTGGTGTCAGGGTCAGGGCTTTGTTTGTAGAAGTGCAGGACTAGCTGAGGGGTGTACAGGGGGATGCAAGGGTTAGATTCCAACACACAAACAGAAAACCTTATCATCTTGCATTCCCAATGCTCCTAACCTCTGTGATTTGGTACAGCGTATCTCCCAGGACAGGAGATGTTGCATCTCAGTGGATCAGCCCACTATAAATACCTTAAAGGATGTGCATACAGGCTCTGCTTAGAAGCTTCTTGCTTGTGCAGGAGAGAAAGGGTTAACGCTGGTGGAGGCAGCATTGGGGGTGGGGGAATAAAACAGCTGTCAGCTTTCCAGGCAGATTTGCATTTGAGTGCCGGCACTGTGTGTTTGCTTCTGGTGCAGACAAGCCTCGGGAAACTGTGGAGCTCTACGGAGCGCTGTCGCGTTGTGTGGCGAGAAAGTTAACAGACCGCTGATTATTTTTTTTTTCTTTTCATACTCTTTCTAAGGGTTTCCAAGGCACGGATATAAAGAACACATCCCCAAAGGATGAAGTCAGGTTCCAATCAGAGGATCCAGCCAGCCTGCCTCTCCCCGCCTCTGCTGCTGCTGCTGCTCCTCCTGTAACCAAACAGGCTGGGGATGCGCCGCCTTTAGATGTGTTTTTCAAAAAGCTCAGCAGCCTGTTTAATTTGTCATCAAAGTCTGATTCAGAGGATCCCAAGAGCTCTGCTCAGCAGGGGGCTGGCGTGACACAAGATGCCGATCAGAACCTGAAAGGGATGCCATCAGAAGGACAGCAGAATGGAACACTGAGGGACCCCAGTGAGAAGCTGGGAGCAGCAGAGAGCCAGTCCCAGCCGAAGTCAGAGAGGCAAAGAGTGGAGAAAGCACAGGACCATCTGGGAACTGACAAAGAGGCAGCATCTCAGCAAAGCCCAGTCCAGCTTCCACCTGGATTGCATGAACCAAACAAACAGAACGGGTGGACTTCAGACTCACTGTAAGTTCAAAGTAGAATTCCATTTTTTTGTCTAAGGGACTTGTTTTGTAGGTCTTGCTTTACTGTCAGTCACAAATAAGAACACAGTCAGAGGCTTTTAAATTCTAACTTTTCATGTCCAGATATCCTATAAGTACATTTACTGAGCTCTACGTCTTTATTGCTGTACTTGTGTCTGGCTTTCTCTTTGTGCAGTTCCACATCAGATAAATCACAGCTGTTTGGGCACAAATAATGAATATTAACTGTAAGGTTAATCAGTCCTCATTAAATTCATTGTTTTTGATAAAAAGTTTATTCATCCAAGGTAAACGGGTTTAATGACCAGAACAGCAGCAAATAAAATATTGTCACCCTGCTGGTGATTGATTGACATTACTAACTGCATTTAAAATACAATGGAAATGTAAACAGACACCATTAACTTTGCCTATGACCTCGAACAGAGCATGTTCTAGCAATACGCTACATCTTTGCAAAGAAAAAAAAAAAAGTTGACAGGATGCTAACTTTGTCTTCAGTCAGTTCTACCTTTAATACCAGAAGGGTACATTTAATAACTGTAGCATTTCAAACTGTTTGCCTGTCAAGACCTCAAAAGAAATTCCATATGGATTTGTATGCAGAATAATATATATATATATATATTATTACTGATATTATTCTTCATACAAATCCAATGTAAGAAACTCAATGCCCCCTCTCCTTCACTGCTGTTTCACAATGTATTGGGTTATTGTTATTTGATACAAAAGAGGCCACTGTCGATGTTCCATCACAAGTCACACACCAAACAGAAGGCTGTGAGCTCAGATGCTGTTTAAGGCTTCTCTTCATTCCACATTACTTCCAGCAGAACACAGACGTGGATGGATTGATTCTTTGATTGATTGGTTGATATGTTTTATACATGCACATCGTTGTTAACAGTGTCAGGTACAGGCTTGACAATGACTTTGAATTTTAGGAATGCCAACCATAAAAGATTAGCTAATATATATAATATGTTTGGCCACTGCAGACAAAACCAAAAATCAAAGTGTCTATCACAGAACTATCTGAAAGTTGGAATGATAGGCAAGGTTGATCAATGAATACCCTATATTATGAATAGGGCGTCTGTTTTTTGGTTTTTAGTAATTGTATTTTTCAGAGCTTATTTTGTAATCAACACTGATAGTAAGAAGTAAGAGAAGCTTGTCAAATGGGAAGCAGGCTGTTGCAAGGAAATAGGCTGAACAATCATCCTATTTATAGCAGAGAGAGAGAGAGAGAGAGAGAGACATATGCTAAGTTACTTTTAACTGTTTGGAATGCATTACAAAAAACTGTTATTATTAAAGTAAAACACCCACAGTTCCTAAAATTAATCCAAATAACCTTTGTCCGCTGGTCTGTATCAACTCAGTCAGATTTTCAGAAAATGTGTTTAATTCAGGCACAGATAAAGACAACTATCTTTCAAGGGCCCGTTTTGCATTTTTCCAGGTTTTGTCTGATTTGTTTTAAATTTGGTCACAGCCACAAAAACATGACCTCTGGTGGAAAAAAAATCTTAAATGTAATACGTTTTAAAATACTTGACTGAATTAACAAAAATGAAACAATATCAATTCAATAAGCGTGTCGCTAATATATCATGATTGTGTCCTAATTCTTTCATGATCAATCAAGTTAACCTTTACAAAAAATCAAAGTCAAATTTAGTAGGGTGCAAATAAACTTGTTTTTTTAATATAATCCCTAATTTTGAAAATAACCCTTATAGAAGTGCACCATAGTAAACGCACAGCAAAGTGTAATAAAGCATAGTTAAAGCATAGGAAAGCATTGCAAAGAATAACGAGGTATGGTGAAGCATATTAATAAACTTGGCAGACCAGGGTTAACTATGGTAAATGCATCGTATAACCATGGGAAAAGCATGGGAAAATTGCAAATACAGTGCAAAAATACCAAGATAAACTTAGAAGGGAAGTGACAACAGCGTGGTTCTGAAATGTGCAGTTTTCTTCCAAGTCTTGGCAGTCATAATTCATGCTGTGGAAAGGTATTTTTCCAACAGCAAGTTACTTTTTGCTGCTCATTGCTGTGCTGTTAGGCTGGATAAAGGCCCTGAATCAAATCTTGTATATTGGAGAATTCACTTTTCCCTGTGCAAGCATGTAGTTTCTCTCAGGGTGGGGATAAATGGAACTTAGGTAGACGATTCATTAGTTGACAGTGTGGGCTGCAGACTGCTGAACCGAGGTGTGGAACTGGCAGGCAGTCAGAGGGGAGGAGCCAGCTAACCAAAGGAAACAATGATGATTCACAGTGATAATTACAGTGGACAACGAAGAAAAATATAATGAAGAGATACAGTTCATGATACATGATTGTCAGAACTATTGTAGTGACACAGAACAATGACATTGGTCCGCTGTAGGGCTCTACCACTGAGCTGCATCCGTTGCAATAAGGCTGTGTTATTATAGAGTTTTTATGCTGTACAATCTAATGAACTACATTTTCCACGTTTCCTCTTGTAAAGAGGAAGTGAGAGAGGTAGGTGTTAATGCTGCCAGGCTGCATAGGGTACAGAAGTGACTTTAACTGCAAGTTGCCCACACTTCCTTGATGTCAATGAACTAAACCAATAGCCGATGACCATTGAATGATGTATTATTAAGAAAATGCTGAAACAAAAAGTGAATTCCCTGTGAAATAATCCTCTGATATTGAGCACCGTTGTTTGAACACTGATTTGAAGAACAGATCCATCCACAGAGTTGTTGATCACATTAAAAATGTCTTCATCTGATGTCCATTCAAAATGCCAAATGCCATTTACTGTCAACCACTTCTTATTAAACCACATTAGCATTAGAAAACTAATTGTCTTTCAGTTGACTACCAGTTAACTACAGTGAATTTGTTTACTGTGGTTTCTTTGAGACGTGCACAGCTTTCTGACAGATTTCTGTGTGCAAATCCAGAGGTTTTCAGTTAAACTGGAAAAGGAATCAATTAAAAAGACCAAAGGGTTTCTGTCATTCACTTCTGATTTTTTTTTTTTGTTTGTTTTAGGCACTCCATACAATCAAAACAACCATATTAATTACAAAGAGAGCAGATAATGAGTTTACCTTGATTTGACTCTTAGCAACAGAGCAGTGATAAGAAAGGAAGATAAAGGATTTAATATAAGGAATGGCAAACAAATGAAAAACGTCATATACAGTAAATGAGTGTGTTTTCGAATCCACTGCAGCTGAATTCAGACGTCCTGTGGCACGATAAAGCTTGCAGTTATTGTTGTGTACTATTAAATAAAAAAAAATAAAAAAATTTAAAAAGTATCGGAACACCAAGAGATGAAAATCCCCAACGTTAACTATGTATTACAATTACTATTAGCACATTTTGAATTGCTAAAAAGGATTATTAGCAGAAGGAAACAAGACAATGCTATTCTGAGTTTTATAGAGAGGAACACATGGTGCTGGGTTTGCTAATTACTGCAATAAAGGAGTAATGGGAAATTGAATGGAAAAGTCGCACTGACTTCCAGGCAGGGGGAATACTTAGAAAAAAGTATTGCATATTTTATTTAACATAAAGACCAGTGGCACTGAACCGATTACAGCATCTCTGCAAAGGATCAGTAAAGCATTTGTTTAATAGTTGATGATAAATATTTAATGAAATTGCTGAATACGAGGGCCATTTTCTTTTTTTTCATTTATTGATTTTTTTTGTTTTTTTTATTGTCAACAGGCAGCTGGATCAAAGCTACAGCAATGGCAATCATTTAGTATCTGGTGAAGCAGCTGTTGAAGAGCCAACCTCCAGCACAGCTGCTCAGAGCCACGATCTGTCTTGTCCGTCCGCCGTCACCTATGCAACCTATCGAGGCTTGAGAAAGATGAAAAAGCTGATGAGGAAACAGCTGCCTCAAGTGGCGTCTCCTATACCGGAAGTATTGGAAGATGGCATCATTCAGAGCATGAACAGCGAGCACACAGGCATCTCAGGAACTGCTGGAGAGGCGAGCAGCTTCCAGCTAACTGGACAGACAAATGTGGAGAGCGCTGAGAGTCTACATGGTAGGAACCCAGGGACAGCCTCTCCTCACGCCAGGCTTGGGTCAGAACCAGAGGACTATAGCAATACGGACAGCCAACCTGAGGGACCAATCAGATCTTTGAAACAAAACGGAGCATACATTGACACTGACCCCCATAATCAACCACGTCCAGGACTACACGAGAGCAAGCAAAATACACTGCCAGTTAATGAACAGCTTGCCAAGCAGCATACCTCAGCAGACATGGACATGATCTCTGATTCCAGCAGTGCTTTAGCATCCTTAGCAGCTGCAGCTAAGGAAGGGAATGATATGCACTTGTCCTCGGAAGGCGTGCTGTCACCAGCCGCTAATGAGACCCAAAGGGATGTTGCAGGTAACTCTGACAAGGAAACTGCCAAGCCGATGTCAGGGATTTTCAACGAGGCAACAGACGGACAAACTGAGCAAGCAGAAATTCTATCCCACCAAAAGGACATCGCAAGGTCACTTACAGAGGCCAACGCTGTGCTCCACAGCCAAGCTGAACGACCCCAGGGAACTGAACACACATACCAACCGGCTGCTCACAGCATGTCCATAGCTTCTCCTGGTTACCAGAACAACCCAGTGTTTCGGTATAATATTTCATTACCTGAAGCTCAGGAAACCGACATCAAGGAAATACTAATACCAGGTGCTAGGTCTGTTGAAACCGTGGGACAAGAACACAGTGCTCTAAAGGAAAATGAAAGTAAACCGATCCCAGCAAGGAAGCAAGAAACAGCAGAGGCAGATATTAATATACATGCCTTGCAATCAGAGTCGAGGCAGATGGTTCAAAATATCCTGAGGAACGCCTCTGCAGCTCTCCAGAAACTAGACGCCTCTGAATCCGAGAATGCAGATCTGCTGAATGTTAATTCAGAGGATTTAAGTAGTGTACTGAAATCAGCTGAACCAAGAGGCCAAAGTATAGAGACTCCTACAGGGAAGGTAAATGAAAGCAGTCTCAGATTGGACTTGAACTCAGCAGCATCACCTACTCAAACAAACACACCATCTACATCTAGCACTCCAACAGAAATGAAACAGACCGTAGCGTATTCACATTATGAATCCCTGCTTGATTCAGACATTCACACTAAGCCCAACATTTCTGTATGTGTGGAATCTGCCTTGTATAGGTATCACCAAAGCTCTATTGAATCTAATGATAGTGAAAGGCAAGCGGACAACCTCACTCAGAACAGCAAACCAATGACATCCATTTCTGAAAGGGTTAACACTGGTATAACATTAGGGCAGGACACTGTAACAGAAGAGCAACCAGTCAATGTGTCATTTAAAGACAATGAAGATAAATTACACGCAACAGAGACAGAAATGAACAGGGATTTCAATGCAACCATATCTAGAAAAGCCACAGAAATAGTCAATGAAGTTTTCCAGTTAGCCAAAGTCACTGTATCCAGTGAGCAACATAGCCACTGTTTGCCTAAAGTCACTCAAGAGGAAACTGTCGACATACCACAAAGGTTTCCCATAGAGGAAATCCATTCAGTTGTGACAACTAATGTGAAGGAACACCCAGGTCAAGTTACTGATGTTGCTCAAGAAGTTAGTGGACCATTTACAACTGAAGCCCAAACCAGAGAGCTTAATGGCGTAACCAAGCTGAAAACCTCCCTCAGTACCGAGACTGCTTTAATACCGAAAGCTAATCTAGTCGCAGAACTAATTCTTTCAGCTCCACAAGAACTTTCCCAGAAATCGGACACAGCTAACGATATCTGCGATGGCACAAAAACAACAAATGACATCACAGAAAATAAAATCACTTTGACTTCTGACCAGTGCGATGGAACCAGCACTGAAACACCCTCGAAATGTCTCAAGGATGCCTGGCAAGCAGAAGAAGCCGGTGACAGGTCTACAAAACCCCAAGATTTCCATGAGGTCCCTCATAGAGATGGAGAAGAAGGTCAGCCTTTCCTTTTAGTTAAGAGTTATTTAGTTTCTGTCCTAGAAGGCGAGTCAGACCTGGGCTATTCTGATAGCGTTCTCAGCACACATCCAGGATGTGCTGAACAGGAACTTGTCTCCAGCAGTGAGCTGCCTGTTATTAACCTGCATGTGTATGATGAGCAGGAATCTCACAAGAATGAAGTCGATGGCAGCTTTGCTGCCATTAGTGAGGAAGATGAGGCAGAAGCATCTGGCTATGAACAAGGTATGCTGCTCAGTCAAAACTTCAGGAGGAAACAGCTATACCCTTTTTCTTTATCTCCAATATTTGAGGAGGAGAGTTCTAGAGAGGATACAAATATGGAGGACCTTCCAGAAAACGAGGAGGAGGTAATGAAGAGTGCTGAAGACCAAGCCCTCTCCATCCTCTCTCTCCTCCAGTCAGTAAGCGAGAGGCTTAAGCTCAGCAGTTTATCGAATAGAGATGAGGACTGTTTCGAAGAACCATCTCGGGCTGAGGTGGATTCTCCTTCTGAGGATTCCAGCATGAGGAGAGATGACAATGCAATTCAGACAACAGAGGAAGACCAAATCGCACAGATGAAAAAAACACTCCTTGAGGAAACCTGCAATGACGGTACAGCATTGACTGAGACTTCTGGGCCACTTGTTAGGGTAAAAGAAAATAACTCCACAGAACCACTGGTGAGTGAAAACAAAGGAGTATGCCAGACCACGCAGGACACATCAAGATCCTCAGACATTCCTTTTAAAGCTTCTGCTGCCAGCGTTAGCCCGATATATCAGTATTTACAAGCGATTCCATCCATCCCAAAACACCAGGAAGTCCCACAATCCACTATAAAACAACACTTGGCGGAAGAAGATTTTCCGAACAGCGTGGCGTCTGATCCGAAACCTGGAGGCACGCCAACAGTAAGATGGTTTTAAATCACTAATACACACACAGTACTACATGCCCTACCCTCCATACAGTGTTGGGACTGACACAGAGGGTATGATAAATGTGTTATTTTAAAATCATGCATTGACCATGTTTCTCTTGTAGGGCCTGATTGATACAAGGAATTTGAAGATCAACCCAAGACCGGGTAAAGTAGGTTGGATTTTCAACATACTCCTTTGGTTTACCAGAATTAAGGCTGTGGTTTTGCACTGCAGAACTGCAAGGAGGTTTGAGAAGTGGTATTTTAGGTCAGCAGTGTGTTTTGCTGAGATTTGTTCATCTCGCATTGCTTTGGTAGCTCTTCATTATTATTATTATTATTATTTATTTCTTAGCAGACGCCCTTATCCAGGGCGACTTACAATTGTTACAAGATATCACATTATACATTATTTTACTTACAATTACCCATTTATACAGTTGGGTTTGTATTGGAGCAATCTAGGTAAAGTACCTTGCTCAAGGGTACAACAGCAGTGTCCACCACTGGGGATTGAACCCACAACCCTCCGGTCAAGAGTCCAGAGCCCAGAGCCCTAACCACTACTCCACACTGCTGCCCTAAAAGAAGAGCTCACATGCTGCGAGGTCACATTAATCTCCCATGTATTTTATTTTTAAGATTTATAGTACACACCCTGGCCATTCTCTGTCAGAGTATGGATTTTGGAGATTGGACTGAAAACACTGGCGAGGGACCAAACCCCCAAAATGATGCCAGTTTGTTATGTCAGAGTAAAATGATGGCAGTTATGGAAACTGTCATCCAGATTTTCAAGGGTGTTAAACCATAGCATAAAATAATGTCCATACAAACAAGTAAATGCTAACAGAACTTTTTTTCATTTTAACTTGCTTACACATTGCATTTTACATTCAAGGCAGGAAAACTAGGAACTGTGTACCAGCCAGTTTGTAATTTAAATACAATGAAACTAACTTGCAATTTGTGAGAAGGAAGGAAGACCCATTATGAAACAATATCCTGCAAACACACAAGAAACGGCATTGACCTAAAAAAATACAATTTATTTCTGTTATGAACTTCTGTGCATGCACCTTCTTTTACAATGGTAAAAGCACAGCAGTTTTTAATTAAGAATACTGAAAGCATGCTAAATCTAGGCAAGTAAAGTACTGAGAGGACTGAAGGGCTCTGTTGTGGTAAAACATGATAAATAAAATTGTGCATAAATATTATAACTGCAAGAAAACCACACTAGAAATTACTGTGTAAACTTACCATGGTAAACATAACTGTATATCCCCTTCGGTCACAAGTTTTTAATTTCATTTTTAGAAATTTTAATACTGTGTGAACTCTATGGAGTTCAAGGAGTTGCCCTGCCAGAACTTTATGCATTATAAAATAGATACATAGATAGGAAACTTAACATGGTACATTTATACACATAGTGACCAAAGGCCATATAAGCAACTGTAATTGTGTTATTCATTATTAGTAACGTGTCTGCACCGATTTGTGCCTCTTATTAGATGATCATCTATGACGCCATTAACTTTTCTGGAAAAAAGCACGAAATTCTCAGTAACATCCAGGATGCCACGTCAATGATGTTTCCACAAGGTGTCTCCATCAAGGTTGTCAGAGGATGGTAAGAGTAAATGAAAATGTTTGTCAATGAGTGAGTGACCTTTTTACTGTGTGCGGAATGAAAGTCAAATTGAATAGTAGTTGGAAATATATTTATTAAAAACTTAAATACTAATTCTTTGGGAATCGCAGAAAAAGGTGAATGCATCAATCCCTTTTAATATCCGGCCTACCAAAAAATGAAAAGCCTGTGCTAGGGGGCGTGGCCATTGTTACTCATTTTACCCCACTCAGACTGCTTGCTTCCTAAATATCTTTGTATCGTGAACAGATAATCATCTTCTCTTCAAATATAAGAAAACTATTTTAAAGTGAAAGCTATGGGGGACCAATTCAAACCCATTCCGATGGCATGTTCACTAAACATCTTGGTATCCCTGGCTAGACAACTGTCCCCACTTCAAAAACACACACACACAAAATGTTTAATTAGGCTTTCCACAATTGCAGTGGTATCCTGTGTCAGTCATGGCAGACCCCAGTGCAGGAATTCTTTGGGAGGTCATAATATAATTTCTTATGTTTATTCCTTTCTGTCTGTTTTTATCTTGCCTCAAGACCTTGCTGATTAAAATTACATGTTTGATGATGTCATAGATAGAATATCTATTTGTATAAGCTAACGTTTGGCCTCGGATGAAAACGTGCTTTGAATTCTGACTTCTCCACAAGCTCGCATCGTGGGCGATGATGATTCACACATATTTGCTTTGAGATTCTCGTAGCCCCAGAGCTAGCGACAATGAAGGACACATGTATGAATTGTTTCAAAACTGTGTATCCCAATATCATTTGAAGGTCACCGTCTGTTCAGGTTGGGATTGGTGAGTGTAAAGCTTGTCTCTTGGATAAGAAGGCAGCTTATCATTCTGTTATTCGCTCTGAATCACCATGTTGTTGAGGCAGTGTTCAGGTTTAGAAATTGTTGGGCGACGGTATTTAGATTTGACAGTCTTAAAATAGATCTCGTTGAGTTGTTGTCTGTTTGTCATGTGATTTTAATGCACGGTATCCTTCTAAAAAGCTGTTTCATCACATCTGGCTTCTGTGTGTTTTCAGCTAAAGTGTTCCCAGCAGCGTACAGCACATTCTGCATCAGTGAACTGAAATAAATGGTTTACATGGGAATCAATAGAAGAATTTCAGACTTAAAAAGTTGCATACATTTTTTTTTAATTAATTTACAGTTTTAGCTATGTGCTGTAATGTGTGTGTGTGTGAAGGTGTGTAAAGGAATGATGGGTGATGGATGATGTTACATAGCCAGTAACAAAAGGCTTTGCAGTACTTCATAGTCTTTGTATTGACCCTCCAGGCTGTTTTGTTACATAAGAAGTTTTTATTGTTATTATTATTATTTTTTTATTTTACTTTAAGACTGGTGCCAAATGCATTTTCTTGCAAACACTTTGATAAATGATTCTCAATGTGTCATATTTCATAAATGACCACTGGCAATCCCACCCTTGGCTTAAGAGGTCCCGCTGCTGGGTATTGTTAATACATTATTTCAATGTATGTTTGTCATATGTATGTCTGTATTTTATATATAGTGTTTGTTTGTGCCTGATGATAATACCATCTCATTTACATCGTACCACTTCAACGCATATGCAGAATTTCAATACAATATACAGAACCTCGTTGTATATTTTGCTCCTTGGAGGTGCTCTAGCCTGTCTGTCTGTTTTTCATTTAAAATAACTCTGAAAAGAAATCTGCAAGAGAAAAACGAATGGGGGAAAAAACCACGGAACAAAGAAAGATTGAGAAAGGGGAAGGAATCTAAAATAAGAAGTCTAGCATTCAAGGACGCACACCTGGGAAATAAAGGACAATGAACTACATACGCACTGCTGTCTATGAAAAACTGATCAGAGTATGAAAAGCAGTCAAAATAAAGTAAGCTGGTTGCAATGATACGTCCTGTAACTCTTCTAAAACTATTTACACAAATCAACTCAATTTGAACTCGGCATGGATTCAGATAAATCCACTGTATTAAAAGTGTTACCAGCCAGAGACACACGTGCTTTGTAGAAATGAAGCAGTTGGAAAGTTCCAGACCCGTTTTGGGTTCTGCAGATAAACAGCCACGGTGTTTGAAGTCCGGTCTGACAGTCCTCATGATCTCGTTGATTTCAGCTGGGTCTTGTATGCGGAACCACGATACAGAGGGCAGTACCTCGTTCTGCAGGAAGGGGAGACGGTGCTGAGTCACTTTGGGGGCTCTCCCACGACGGTGGCAATTGGTTCAATTAAGAGAGTAGTAGAGGTATGTACAGTCTCTTATAACAGTTCCCCACAGTAAAAGCAAAGTGTAATAAAGCATAGATAAGCACTGTAAAGCCCAGATGGCTATGGTAAAGCTCATGCATCTTTAATTGAATTGAATTGCTCTTCATGCAGTAGAACTGTAAAGCTAATGGAGCAGGAGATGCCTGCAGGACTTTACTACACTGTGCAAGTTAAAAAACCCACTCTGCAGCCACATGTAGCTTACCCAGAACAGAACATGGGGGCGACAAAACACTTGTCACCACAAGCATACAGCACAGGGGGAAAAACACATTCAGTTTAGTTGGTAGCATTATAAAGTTATACTGTGTTAAGTCGATAAAGCTATTAGCTGATATACAGTAACTACTCCTTCCTGGATCTGCCTTTGCACTTTCTTTAAAATAGAGTCATTCTAAACAGTGAGTGAGAAAAGGTTATTGATCTTGTCCTTCTTCATGTTAGAATCACAGTATTCCAGAAATTCAGCTTCGCCATCTGCAAGGCAACATCCAAGGGACTTCTGTGAGCTTCCAAAACGAAATCAAGGACCTGGAAGCACTTGGAGCTGCCCCTGACCTTTCTTCTGTCACGGTCAAGTCTGGGTGGTGAGTACCAGTGTTACACAGATGGTTCAGCATGCATTTTACAATGACGAGAAACTAGACATGGAACAGTATTTTACATATAACTTCAAATACAAATTCAGATAGATTGTAAAGTAGCTAGAAATAAAGTCAAATTAAAAGCCAGTATAAGCGGGTCCAGCTATTGACTTCAAGTCCGCAGTTCATCTACTGCAGTACTTGATCTGTTCAGTCTTTTCTTAATGAAATCTTGGAACATATTTCTATCAGAGCTAAACACGTTTCCATTTCTTTCATAGTGTAACAAGAAAGCACAGGAAATTGAGTGGCATTGTGTTTCAGCAAACAGTTTTACTGTGAGGAGATAATAAATGTGTTAACATTTAGCTGAACATCACATGACTCCAGACTGAACTGGGATCCGGTTAAGTGGATCCGGTCAAGTCTTTCTGCACCTGTGCCCTTAAGCCAAGTTAAACAGTCACAGAGGTCACCTTAGAACAGAACCGTGCTCATTCCATTCCGTCAGCATGCTGCTGAAGGGTCAAGTCAAAGAATCAATGGAGTGTGCAGTCATATAACCCTAACAAAGGCAGCTCAGCTGGTACTGTCTAATAACACAGACGTGAAGCAGACACCCTTCTAAACCTTTACCATGGTAAATAGAAACATGTTGTACTTTAATATTCATTCTCCCTGCTTATACTGCTGTACATACTCAATGTGCTTTACCATGGTGAAACCACAATATTCACAATTATTTCACACTTGCCAACATTTGCATTTGGAAACTGTTCAGCAGGACACTCGTCTCTGGGGGGGGGGGGGGGGGGGGGTCATATGCAAAAAACACTCATTATCATATAATAGACGTATCCCCCCAAGTCAACACAACACGACCACCATGACAGTAAAAATAGACATAATGAAGCGTTCTTACCTTTGTATAAGTTAGTGATCAGCAGATGTGTCAGCCGCACAAAGAGCACAGCGTGTGGTTTTTACTGACTCTGCTGTGCAGAATATATATTTTTTTTTCTGTGGGTAAATATTGGGACTTTCTTCCTATGCATCGGCCATATAGGAACTGTTGGTATCTATGTTATTTGCCATGGTTTTCTGGTCTTTACCGTGATTTCCCTATGCATTTGCATTGCTGTGTACTGTCCACTGTGAGCTCTCTTTAATCCACTGTAGTAAATGGTGTAACAGATGCACCTGTGTCGTTCAGACTGTGTTCGACTGGCACAGTCCTTTTCTGAACTGGCTTTCAATCTGCTAACTCAGTGCAGGCAGTTTATATGCATGGAATGTTCTTGGAAGGAAGTGAAAAAAAAAAAGACTGAAGACAATGAAATTGGAATGTGGCTTCCTGGTGACTCACTGTACAAAGCAACTCCCTATTAGTACAATAGAGTGCACACTCTGTATAGGACTGCCATGATGAAGGGCAGCGGCCCAGCGTTTAGTTTCCTTTCAATTGCAATTATAATACAAAGTGCAGTTTAAACATCGTCTGGTTTGTTAATTCATAGCAGACATGGAACAGAAAGTTACAGTTGTGCAGGGGTTTTGTACTTCCATTTTATTTCCTTAAGAACAAATAGCATACTATGTGCTTACACAACACAGTACTGCTGTAGTACTTCAAAATAGTTACATGGGGTAGTCAAGACAGAGTAATTGCTGTAATATAATCTATACCTTGGCACATTTTATATAACACTGAACATTGCATTCCATTACTGTGTAATCAACCAGCAGATTTCCTGTATGCCAATGTTGTTTCTTTATTATTACCAACTATATTGGCTGTCTCCCAGTTGTGACATTACATATTGATTACATTATCAGACTTATTTTACACCAAGTGCCTAATGCTGGAGACTTGTAGGACGCATTAGCGTGGCAAGGTTACGTTAAAGATCCATTTTTCATTCGGCCTTGTCTGTGATAAGGGTGGCACCCTGATAGATAAAAATAGAGCAAGCTTTTGGTCCAGTAGGTCACAGTGAAATGTATCTGCTTAGTCATTACAAAACCACCGGTGAGCCTGAATTGCCAGTTTCTGTTCAGAAGCGTTTCAGGCAAACATGCTGCGTTGCAGCTAGTGTTATTGCAACCACTGTTAATGCACTAACATTAGCCCCTCTCGCACATTTGAAGGCTGCCTAAAGGAGTTAGATGAGAACAGGGGAATGACTTGCCTCCAGTGTAGCTGGAAGAAAAAAGGTCTTCTATATTCTATAGGTGTGACCTAACTGATAGGGCAGTAAGGGCATGTGATCCCCACTCCGAGACATCGTTTTTGAACAATTTAGAATTCAAAAAAAGCAATGGCAAGGCGGCCCCAGTAAGTGTCCCATTTGTTTGGTTAAGGAGGTTAATGAGATTACACATAACTGAAAATGCAAGGGGAGGGGCCTTTGCAAAAGCAGGGAAGGCAGGTCTGCAGAGAACCTTCTAAACATAGAGGAGAATTGGACAGGTTGTTCAATGATTGTCCTGGTTTAAGAATGACCTTAACATTGTCCTGGCTCGAGAATAATGCAAAGCATTAAATAAGGACCTTGTTGTAAATAGTAAAATATTGTAGTTGTGACGTGTTTGCTGTAAATCAGATAACTCCAGAAATACATTAACTTTAGAGGTGTAACGATACACTAATGTCCCTATACGACATGTATCACGATATAATATGCATCACAATACACGTGATGGTCCTGATGAGCTACTTGTATGATGCATATTAATATCACGTGATACATTTAATTGATTTGTTTAAAGACAAAAAAAATGAATGAGATAGGGAGAGTATGTATTCATACCAGCTGTAAAACACACTTATTCTTCATTCAAGAACCATTGGGAGATCTACAATGAGCCACGTTGTGCTTTTGGTTTTGTATTGTGATACAAAATGATACGTATCTCTGTTACGGTATGATATGTCATGTAAAGAAATGATCACGATGTACGATCATTCGTTACACCCATAATTAGCACTACTGTCCCGTGCTCGCATTTTTCCTCATCTGTTTTTATTTTCTTCACCCGCTACAGCTGGCTTGCCTACGATGACACCAATTTCAGTGGAAACTCCGTCCTTCTGCAAGCAAACGATTCAGCTTCACAGGATGCTGGCAAACCAGAAATCACCCACGTGAAATCACTGCGGCCACTGGAAATGGTAACAGAAGATATACACCCTTGGGAGTTATTAGCCTGTTCTGTTTCTTACTACAGTTAGCTGATATGTAAATGGTATTCTACTGTCTATATGAGTCAAATCCACCTCTTATCAGAAGTCAGCTGTTTATTACATAATTACTGTTGCTTAAAAAGCCACTCCGTTGAATGCTTGATCAAGGAAGACTGCACTTCTTTTAGTTGGAGAGCCAAGATCAGACAAAAGGGTGAGGTATACTTACAATTTAAGCAACAACAACAAAAAAATCCCTCAGAAAACTGGTATTTTGCATTAAAAAACAGAGATTCAATAAATTGTCTGAAGGTGGATTTTACTCAATTACATAAATTGTCCCAAAACTTTACCCTCCTCCCCCCTCCCCCCACCCCTGGAATCAAGTATCACCCTTATTTTGAGATTGTTTTTCTAACTATTAATTAACGAGGGCCTGTCAGTACTGGCTTGTATAGATCATCCCTGGCTCTATTGATAACATGTTAAAGAGCCGACACACCACACGCACCCAGCTGCTAGCTTACTGTACACTGTTTCAAATGGCTCTTTGCTTTTTAGAAAACGTTTTATATTTTTGTATGTTTCTCTTTAGGGTGGCCTGAAAGTACAAAAGCCTTTGGATCCCAAGGTGAGCAGGGTGAAAGCTGTCATGAAAGTGTTTCTGACCCTTCGAAGGACCAACAAGGTCCTGTCTTAATAAACATTTTACAAAAGCTCTTGAAAGAAAGAACAAGATGCCCAAGAGCCTTTTAATGAGGTCCCTGAGTGGGTTATTTATAGTGCTGTAATGGAAGAAGTTTTGCTTAAGAAGGTCAATACCTTTTTAGAACAGTCTCCGGGACTGTCTTTTTATGATGTGAAATGCATACTGAGTTTCTCACGTTCTCCTTACTCTGCAAACCGGTTTTGACGGAAGACGTGCTCTATGCAAAATCTTTGGTTTAATTCTTATCAGTGCTCAGCACTGTATCCTGTGTGATCCGGGTTAATAAGAATGAGGAAGATTGTATGATAAGGATTTAAGAAAAGAGATTAGAATTAGGTATGGAACATGATCTGCTGCTTATAACATAATTCAAAGAGATTGTTCACGGTGGAAAACAATGATAACAGCAAAGCAAATTGTTGTAAAGCACCGTGAACACTAAAAGATAGGCAAGCATGGTGAATCAGTGGCAATTACAATAAAGCATAGGAAAAAAAAAACAGGAACAGAAAATGAACAGAACAGTATTAAGCATGGGAAACTTGCCAGGTTTTGAGAATAACCCCTTTAGTCTGTAGGAGATGCTTCTGGACTCGCAGTGCAGTCCTATGAGTTAAAGTGCCCTCTCTGCCTCACAGATTGTACTGTACGAGTTTGCCTGCTTCACTGGACAGTCCAAAGAGGTCACTGATAACGTCCACAATGTATCGGCACTGAAGGGACTGATTGGAGTGGGGTCACTACGGGTCATCGGTGGAGTGTGAGTCCAGCTTGTCAATAGGTTTTAATTAACCCGTTAGTGTCCTGTTTTGTTTTTGAGCATTTTTAACTGGCATCTCCCTGTTATTTAAATGTTCTCTTTAACTGTATTGTTATGATAACGTCCTCCTGCTTTTGTTAAGCGCAAAAGTTAAGTCTAAATATAACTGTCAATTCTGCAAACACAGCCCTTCAGATGCTTTTATGACGCCTCAATATAAAATTAGAAACTGAAGCCTAAAATGATACATTTCTTGGTGTTTTCCTCCCCACAGTGATGATAAAGCTCCATCTTCTATGTGTTGAGCTTCATAGCCAGCGTGAGATTTCACTGCTGTGATTACGGGCACGTCTAACTTGACTGTCCTCAAAACAGGATGCTGGGAATATATGTTTACACTTCTAAAAGACTGAAAACGTTTAGAATGCTAGCTTATTGATTTAGAATGTATCACATTCCATAAATACTGCTTGTGTTCCGATTTGTCAAAGAACATTTTATTTGATACTTAATAGGTTAAGTAATAGGTTAAGGAATATATTATGGGAAAAGATCCTCAATGACTTAACAACCTTTGAAGAAAGTCAAACGTACTTCTTGTAAGATAATTGCTCCTTTCTGATCTATGCATGGTTTATTTGTGTATTAATAAAAACATTTTTACAGATGGGTTGCCTACACAGCGGAAGGGTATAATGGAAAGCAGTACTTGCTTGAAGAGGGTGAATATTTAGACTGGCAAGCATGGGGTGGATTGAATAACACAGTGCTGTCCCTGCGCTATGTACAGGCTGTAAGTATTCCATTGCAGTATAAGCAAAACTGTATGCAGGGAGTTGAAAGTGAGCCAGGATTTCCATTTGTTAGCAACATGACCCAGTTTGCAGACTGAAAGTAGCTCATTTGAGACAAACGCTGATACAGAAACAGTGAAAGCATAGCCGCCTTGCTGTGGGAAGCGATCAGCTTATACAGAATTCAGTGTGCTTTAAACCTTTAAATAAAGTGTACCACGGTGCTGTGATTCTGCATGGTAATTTTGCAGTTAACTATGTGTTTCATTGGCTTATAGCATGTATTTATATACCAAGGGATTTATACCGTTTAGAAAGCACTGGGTGAAACGTTTGTCTACTTCACTTTCTTAGTATCTGTCTTGAGTTTTACCGGTAGCACTTTAGATTACATGATTAACCATACATTTACATTGTAGCAACTGGGTTACAGCTGTTGCTTGGTAACGAATGGAAATGACATGGAAATGACCTGGTGAACACCACCTTGTTACCTAATGTAATTACAACACAGTTATTATCAAGCACAAGCAGCAACCACTGGAGTCTACTGTGGATTTGATCATTTAAACAGTGAACAACCTCAATAAAGGAACGCTTTTTACCCTCTCAGTTTGCATCATATTTTTGTATCTATTTATTATCCATTAGTGTGTTCTTCGTCATAATGCATTACTGTTTCTACATTCATGAACACTTGGCTAAAAGCACCTGCATGTTTTACCGTTGGGCCAGCCTCTGAGCAAGCCTGACTCTGTGAGGCCACTCGTTCTATACACTGCTGGTTGGATCATTAAAATAGACTCCCGTGTTGTGGAAAAGCAGACCAGTCCCCACTCGGAGGAGCTGCATCAGCCTGTCCTCCTTTTAAAATCAGCTGTCTTGATTGAGGGGTAGAGAATTCAAAACCATAGCGTCTTCTGACAGGACTACCTGGCTGAAGGCAGCTCGACATGTCTGAATAATATGTACCAGTACCTCTTGTCACAGCATGGATAGAAAACCGATAGAAACTGGAAATAGAGAAGTATAGAATTGAGCGTGTGTGACCTAAAGGGATACCCTTATAAAAGTTACTTTTACTTTTACCATACTTTCCCTATGATTATACAATGCATTCAACATCGTTTACCCTGATTCGACACGTTTTTAAGATGCTTTACCAAACCTCTCTGTTCTTTACAATGCTTACCTATGCTCTACCATGCTATGCTTTATTACACATCCTTAGCTCTCGCATGTTGCCACAAACGTTTTGATCAGTTTTATCTTTTAATATTTGAAATATTTTTGTCTTTTTTTGTCAGGACTTTGTAGAGCCTTCAGTAACATTGTTTGAAGAGGGGCAGTTAAAAAACACAAACAAGCCCGATATCGCAGACCTTGACATTCCAGACCTGGAGAGTGTTGGCTTTGAAAAGGGGATAGATTCAATTCACGTCTCAAACGGAGTGTGAGTATCCGGCAGCAAGGGGCATGGCTTGTGTCTGTCTTGCTAGAGCTGTGCAGTGTGTTTGTAGGGCTGTGTTGAGCTTGACTCCACTTATTTTATCTTGACGGTGAAGGCGGGGCACTCCCTCTTGTAAGACTCTCAGTTCATGGCCTCATTCTGTTTCCATTTCTTAACGTGCGTGCCACAAAATGATGAGGCTTGCGGGGCAATAAGGCCTTGAGCAAACCCAATTCATCTTCTTGCATTGGCTGTTTAATCTTCAATACATCTGGCTTTCAGCTCTGATGTTTTGATGGCTTGTGGTGCTGAATTACTCTGGGACAGTTGTATAAAAGACATGTTTATTCATCTCGGGGGCATGTTAACAATTAAACAAGTACAGAAACCTTGTGGAATAAAGGGCTTTGAACATGTGTTTGTTGGCATTAACATGTGTGTTTATCTATCTGTGAAGCTGTGTATGCTTTACTTTGACAGTCGACACTGTCTAGAGTATACTAGTAGTACATTCTGAATTCATCTTGTGTGCTTTCAAACCAATTACCCTACATTTGACACAATAAGTATTTGTCTGTTGTCTTTTATGATCAAATTGTATTACATTTAATGAAAGCCTCTTAATGCAAAAAAGATATCTTATGTAAAAAAGGTAGAAACACTTCTATAACACTGTCCATAGCATGGCTGGCCTGGGCGGCACTGCTTTACATGTTTCAATCGTTTTGGTAGTATATCAGAAGTGACCATCAGTAAGTGTGTTATCCACAATGGCATCATAAAAATGCATCAGTCATCTGTGCAGTGCTGGATTTGGAAACGCTTAGAAACCACGCACCTAGTATCAGCCCTGCTCTCACCCATCGCGACTGGCTTTCAGTCAGCCAGAGGCTGCGTTTATATTTGAGTTTCAGAATGAACCTAAAGCATGTGTGTGCCACAAGAAGCAATGGGAGTTTGTGACCTGTGTGTCTGGTGTTCCAGATGGGTGGCGTACCGGCAGAAGCACTTCTGTGGAGAGCAGTACATCCTGGAGAAAGGAGTGTACAAGAGCATGTCTGACTGGGGAGGATCAGACAGCACAATCCTGTCCATTCGGCCCATCCGACTGGTGGGTGATTGCAATGATGAATGGCTGATCTGTAGGATTGTGATGTCATTAGATTGATGGGGTATCATTCCGTGCTGTTAAACGGTGCTCCCTTGTAGCTGAGCCATTTCAGGACTTTATTCAAACCAGCTTCTTAAAGTAGGTTAAAGATGAGGCTTAGATTTACTTTTCCTTCTTTTAGGATGTTTTCTGAATGGTTCTTATTGAAATGACTCGTGTTTCTTTTATTTCCTTGATTTTTTATGTCTGTGCTTCCACCTTGTTCATGTGCTGCTCTTTAGATCCAGTTGCCTGCCATAGACATGTGTACCACTGGCTAGATCATCAAAAGCGTCTTTATAATGCAAGGATTAAGTTTCCTTTTGTATTGCGGGAAATACACAGATGTCCACTAGATGGTGCTGATGCTTACTAATATAAAGACACTTTGACTGATCTGGCCTGCATTACACGTGTCTACAGAATGCAACAGGATCTCAAGAGCAGCTCCTCAACTCCGAGTTCAAACACAGACGTTGCAATAAGAATCACCTAAGAGTTATTGCCAACATCATATAAGTGGGACAGGGAAAAGGAATGAGAATGTGGGTGCTTGTGTTATGCAGATGAAAGGGGTTTTATTTTAAATATGTCCTTGACTTCCACTTCACCTTCATGCTCACAATACAAAAAATAATCTACTTGTACAAAATGAGCACTACAGACGTTTCTAATACAGCATGTACCCTCACTGCACCTTTCAGACACGAGTCATAGAATCATATTCAGTACATACTGTAATGTCCTGTCGCTTTGAGTGAACAGAGAATCTCAGAAAATTAACTATTAGTGGGAAAATAAAGGAATTTCAAAGTGACCACATTTCTAGGATATAGACTAAAGAGGGTGCCAGGCCTTTTGGAAACTGTACCAAAAAGTGATTACCTTTTCATTCTTTCCATTCAGGAGACCATGGGAAGCACTGAACCTCAGTACTTGGTATGTATCTGTTAAGAGTAGTAAATAAATACCAGAGGGTGTCTTCTGCATTAATGAATAACTCTCGTCATGGGGGTGTTAGGAAGTGTTTTAAACCCCTGGCACAGACACTCCCTGGAATGAGTCAATTATTACAAAGTAAGATGTCCTTTCTTTGAATAGAACTATATTTTCTTACTCAACCTGGTTTGTGTTTAAGGTGTAGTCTGTAGTATATCAAACCAGCTTGTTTCATTTTTAAGATTTCAGTTAAAGACTGTAATTGCTTGAATTGAACACAACTCAAAATATAAACATGTTTCGGCTATTGCCTACTTCAGTACACTTTCCACTTGACTTAACTTCACTTCTTGTAGTTTTACCTTAGAATTCTGATTTAGTGTTTACACATTATGGATGATGACCTCAGTAAAATATGCATTTTATAGGCAGCATTTAAAGGTTATAATAAGGACAGAGGAGTCAGTTTTAATAATCCGAACTGCTGCCCTAAATCCTGTTCTGATTGTGTTAGTAATGTTAATAAACCACACAGCAGGGTTAATAAAGAGTTCGAGTTGCTGTATTTAGGCCCATCCTGATTGTGACCCTGGTAACTGAGTGGTTGCTTGTTCTGGGCTGGGTGCTTACAATTGCCTGCCTCCTTTCAGCTGAGACTGTACAGTGAGCCTCATTACCGTGGAAGATGTGCAGAATATACTACAGAGGCCCTGGACTGCTCTGTGTTTGAACCCAAGTCTTTCAGGGTGATTCATGGGAGGTGAGTAATCTTGGAACCCTGTAGCCCAAATCCCATGCATGATCTCCTGTGACAATACCACCTCATATATACAGTAGTGGTTCGGATGTTTTCCATGAATAAATGGGATTTGCAGTTGGTAAGAATGCATGTTCCTTGTATCTCGTTGAAGTTTTGCCTTTAAACATCTGTTACTGATCATTTTATCTTGTTGTCTGTTACTGATCATGTTATCTTGTTACACATCAGATAAAGTAGCACACTAGGACCATTCCATGTATTTTCTTTTTTTTAAACAGTTCTGTAAGTGCTTCCTGCATTGTATTGTATCCTGAATATAGTGGTATGCATTGTATGATGACTTTAATACTTAATTAAATACAAAATAATAATGTTTATACCGCTAGCATTTTGTTTTTATTCATCACTGAAAATGTTCCTTTGCACATGCTTAAAAAAGGGTCAACTCCATTTATAATGAGCCCCATTCATGATATAGTGTATATGGTTGTGGCCATACTGTAAATGTACAGGTCTGTTGAGTGTCTTGTTTTTCTTCTCTAGCTGGCTGCTCTTTGATGAAGAAGGCTTTGCTGGCAATCAGTTTGTACTGGAAGAAGGTCTTTACCCTGATCTCACTTCCTGTGGTTGCATGGCAACATCCATCAAGTCAATGAAGCCTATTCAATATGCAAGTTTCCCTTACCTCTTTGGTTGATTTTTCTTTTCCAGTTGTTTTTGCCATAATCGATTGGTCCAGTCTTACTGATAAAAAGTCAAGACAATTTTTAGTTCCTCTTTTTTAAAAAAACAAATCAAAGAAAGACCGCACAACCACTTAATGTCCCCATTTCAAATCCACTTCAATAAAGTATTCAGTTGATAAGTCAGCAGACTAAGAAACCCATACATGCCCTGTCTTTATTGACAGATACTTTATTTGCCGTTTTCTGTTTGGCAGGATTTCTCTGAGCCTTCCATCAGTCTGTTTTCTCTGGACTCCTTTGAAGGCAAGGAGCTGGTTGTGGAGGAATCTGACATCTCCCTTCTGAACAAGAACTTCTTCTCCCAGTCTGTCAGAGTGACCAGCGGACTGTGAGTATTTCAAACACCCCCATTTCCCAGTTTACATCTGCACCAGGAAACCAGTCTGTAAAACTGATCTCAAACTGGGGCTGCAGTATACAGACCAGTCTAAACCGGGTGCTACACAGGTTAAAGATTGTCAGAATGTATCACGTTTTTTTGTAGTATACCCTTATAGAAGATGATCCTAGTAAAAGCACCAAAAACTGTTTCCCTACAGGTGGGTTGTGTATGAATATGCCAGCTTTAAGGGACGACAGATGCTCTTGACTGGGGGAGAGTTTAGGTGCTGGAGTGACTACAGCGGCTGGAATACGATTGGCTCCCTACAGCCTCTGCCACAGGTAACAGCAGAGAATTGAAGGATGACGCAGTTGGTCTAACTTGGTATAAGAATATTTCGATTTAATTAAATAAGCTTTATACTCATTAATCCGTATTAATGAGAGTTGAGTGTAATTAGGGAGAAAGTTGCAGTTGATGAGAGTAAGCACACGATTTAAGATGATCATGATTATCGGGATCATTTTTAAGCGATAATTGTTTCTGGGGAATTTCATCATTGTACGCCCCCCTAATCCCTACGGCTAAAACTAGCCTGTGACGCTTTCTGAAATGCATTAGTCATGCTTTTGATTCATAGCCTATTCATTTTCATCCTGGCGTTCAAGTTCTTTTGTGCTGTCACTCTGTTTTAATCTCTGCTGTTATAACCAACTGCAAACAAGCCCGTCATTCACGAACCCACTTCTATTTTTTGTTTCCTATTCGTTTCTCGTGTGGGAGGCTATTTGTTTGGAAAGGCATGTGTGTCACAGTCCAGAGCCTTATCTGCTTATCACAGTTCTGTGCCCATGCCAAGAATGTGAGGGTGGGGTAGCATTCCTCCAATTGGCAGGTCATTAATCAACACATGCACCACAGCATCACTGCTGCACGAAACACTTTTCAAGGTTTTTAACCAAGCGAGTCAGAAGAAGGAAAGTGCAGGGACATTTGTTTTACAAAAACATGAAAAGTCTTTACAGGCAATCAGGACAATTGTTCATGTTTGCCAGTATCATCAAAGGTAGGCTGTACACATCGTCTCACTTCTGAAATAAATAGGTCATTTGGTGGGTAACTGGCCTTCTGGTGTAAACAAATATTGGCTTTAGTTGAAAGTGCATGGATATAGACTTGTATTCAAAGAAAGATTACTTTCTTACAAAAAAAATAAGGGGGTACAAATATTCAGACGGGAAATATTGGTTCCTAAGGGAAACTAATATTTGTTCCTAGGGGAACATATATTTGGTGGCAACATGTATTACCTGACATGAGTAACATTTCACTCCACTGACGCCCCTCTGCTGTGTCACATGTGTAACAAATGTGTTCAGTGATGAGGCTAAATACCTCTAAAGTGCATTTATTGAAGTGATCAATATTTAGGGTGTTAGTCACTTCCCTGGCATGTGTGCTTGCTCTGTACCACTCAGAAAGCATCTTACCTTCTCTCCTTCAATGAATCAGTACTTTACATTTTGTGTTTCAGATTGTTGTAACAGTGTTAAGATGTTGAAATGCAGTAGAACAACATTCCTAAGATTTAAGAGTCAACCAAAAGATTTAAGTGGTTTTGAATACCCGGATTATATCTTGCACAACAAGAAACCGTTCTGTTTCTTGTATTGTAACCTGACTGAGTTTACGTTTCATTGTGGGATCTTTATTAATGTTGTGCCCCCCATTAGATAACAGAGCCACAATTCTGTACAGAACCTTCACAAGCAGCTTTCTGTAGTTGTGGGTTAGTATTTGTTTTACTGTTATACGAAAGCTAAAAATATATTTTTTTGTTTTTCATAGCCTAAAGTCTACATCCGGTTGAGAAACCGGGCGCTGGGCACATTCCTGACTGCTGAAGACAACGGAGAAAAATCTAAACCGTCAAGAGTTTCCGTTTGTCCTTCCAATGGGAAAAGCACACAGATCTGGACCTTCAGTCAAGGGCTTTTAAAATCCAAGGTAAGACCCAGGGGAGCCAGTGGTATCCCTTCTAAAAGCGTACCATAGTAAAAACATAGCAAAGTGTAAGAAAGCACAATGAAAGCATGGTGAAGAAAGGTAAGCTTTGAGAACTGATGCAGTTCTATTGCAGGGTAACTGGTTTTATTACTGTCCCTATCTGATAAACATCCTTGCCGTTTGATAAGCCTGCATTTAAAAATAGTTTTATGTTACATTTTTGATATAAGTAATTACTTAGATGAGACAGAAAAATCATCATACACTCAATATATGTGGCCATAGCTGTTCTGAGATATAGCGATACATTGTTACAAGTGGTATGAGCTTTGGCCTTTTTCTAGTACTGGAATGCTTGTTCACACTGAGAGGTGAGCCTCGGGCCAGGTGAGCTGGTTAAACCTGCTTGGAACCTGTGACAGTGGGCTGTCTTTCTCCTGCAGGTTAACAAGACATGCATGGCGCTCATTGGGGGGAAAAGCACTGCGGGAGCCAACGTGGCGCTCTGGCCAGAGCACGGGCGGATTCATCAGAGGTGGAGGTTTAACAAGGACAGCACAATCACAAGCTATCTGAACGCCAGCCTCGTGCTGGATGTTAAAGGTATGGCAAGACACACCTTGGAACATCTGAAACCTGCTTGGAGATTCTTTGACTCTACATTTAATTAAGTGTTTGAGGGGTTGTCATAGAGATGTCAGTAGTAACTAACATAAAAAAGTCAAACATTTACAGCTGCACAATGTTATCATGTCCACAGTTGCACCTCCTGATTTGCAGGTGGCAAGCATTTTAAATAACCACCCAGTCACTTGTCCAGCCAATCAGGAATGGGGCCTGTAAATATAGATTGAGCTGAAAGTGGAAGCCAAGACTTATCTGTGCAACTACTCAAGACTAGCTACAGCAATGTCCACACATTGGTTGCTAGCAAACAGGGGGGATCCAGTCGGACTTGCATTCCTGCTGTGTTCTTCCAGTAGCAATATAATAACAACCTGTTGGGTCTAGGGGCATTAATACAGGGCGAGGACTGGGTGTGACTGTTTGAAATGCAAAGGCAATGCTCTTTCATTTATTCATTTCCATTGCTATGTTTTTTCTTTTAGGTGGAAAGGGTTACGACAGGGATCATTTGATTATGAATCCACATACAGCAGGTCAGATCACACAGCTTTGGGATATCGAAATGCTGTAAAACGAACTTGGATAAGCTTGGAATGTGAACTCAGGAGGCAGAAGGGCCACCAAGGAGCCTGCAGAGGACAAGCTGCTTTCAGAAATCTCAACTGTAAACTGACAAGACACAGGGGGAAAAACAAGCCTGCAGTACGGTAACGCTCTGGCTATTGAGTATAAATATTGAGCTACGGACAGACAGTATTGGGAATACGAAGCGGTTGAATTGATCGAACTGTACCACGCTGGGATATGGATTGGTTTTTTTTAGAGCATTTTACAGCACGTGGATTGCATGAACCGTTTCCAGGGGTATTCCCGGGATAACCACTGCTGCAGTAAGGTTACCTGTGAATGTCCTCGTAGCTATTAGGATCTGTTCAAAACAATATAGAATTTCACTGTGTTGCTTTAGTGGAATAACACATTACTGCACATTCCCCCTAGAAAATGTGCACTAAGGATCATCACAATTTTAAACTAAGTAGTAATTGCTTATCTTTACTTTGCAATTACGTTAGTGCACCCTTTTTATGTAATGAGATTTACGATTATTGTTCATAGTGAAGTTTTTAATGGTCCTGTCATGCCAGGGATGATGGTAATGGTATAATGTCTTCAGGCATACAAGTTATACCAATGTGTGGGTTAAGACTTCCTTAAAGCTTGCTAAAAAAATGGTCCTTGACTCGCTTATAGGACAAGGATATTGTACCAGACCACAGACTCTGATATGACAGGACATTGCCCTTCATCTAAAAAAACAATAGTTAAAACAAATCCTGTACAAAAATGCATCTAAAGAGTAATGATAAAGTGCAATGTAATAAAATACTTTTAATGTACAGCTTTACAAGCTGGTATCGATGCTGACTGGGAACCCAAATCCTACTTGAAGTAAATATATTTTGAACATTTACTATCATTCGATCTTGGCTGCCTTTTGCGAGCAGAAAACATGTAAACCAGGAAATTAAGTTGGTTTGACAACACAGCAGATAAGCTTCTATTCAAACAAGCCCCCGTGGGGATTGTGGAAACAGATGTGTGAAATGAAACTGCTTAAATAATGAATGTTAACATTGTTAATATTTAATATAATCTGTATGTACGTCAGTAATAATCCATGACAAGCACATGTCTTCATACAGCATATACATGATGTTACTGCTTGAAAATGGAGAGTATGATGCAAAACGACGACATTTATGCAACGATCTTGCTGAGCCTTGCTTTTACTGAAAAGACCCTCTTTTACCACATGCCACTGCCGTTACGGTCGTACTAGCTCATACACTGCCAAGATGCCATCAATACTGATACAGTACCACACTCCTCGCTCTGAATAAATTAATGATGCACTGCTGGAGTCCGTATTCACCTGGAATTAGGACTTGTACCTGACAGGCAGTGGTCAAGGCATTTTCTGTGAAAGCAATAACATACTCTAAACTCAACATGAATCAACACCTGTAATCAGTGCAATTCCTAGAGATTACTGAGACTGTATATATACATGTATATTGTGACCAGTACTGGCAATACTGTATTGTGGAATGTAGTCTTTTAAAATATGTATATATACATTCAGCTTCTATAAACTGACTTGTGTAAAATAGTGTGCATTACAATTGTTTTCGTTTTGAAATGGAAGATGATGTATGTTTTTAAAAATATATATTTTTTAACTGCAAAGTAACTGTGTTTTTGCTACCGGATTGTATTTATTTCTTACACAAAACATCGTACAGTAACGCTCCATCTTCATTAATGTTTGAACTTTTTTTTTTGTTAACTACTATCAAAACACTATTACATGCGCCTCCTAATTCCTTCAGGGTGCTCCAAACTGCCACGCGAGTGCCTGGCACCAGACTTCTGTTAAAGTCAGCTAGGACTTACCCATCATGCTTGAAACTAAGTGGGAACAAGGAGAGGCAGCTTGCATACAGAATATATGTCAAGGATGCTCAAAAGCAAGATACGTGAAATCAGCAAGTTCTTCTACAGCTGGGGGGCCTATGGTCAAATCAAGCTTTAGCAACTGAAGTGAAATGAGATAGCATCTCAATCTTAACCCAGTAATTCACATCACAAAAACAACTATAGAATTCACACAGGCCCTAAAAAAAGGGTGGTCCCTCATGCTGCCATAGCAACTTGAGGAAGCTCCCATTGACTCTGCTATCAGTGTTATGTGGATCAATAGCTCTTAGAGCACTGTGTTTTTTTTTTTTTTTAACTAATAATATAAAATAAAATATTCTATTGACTAAAATAAACTACACAGCACTTGAGACCTGAGATTTTTATTCATGTGCTGTACATGTATATCCCACTAGATCACTGTAATCAGACACTCGGTCCAGAGAGACAAGGCAAGGTTCTCTTTGTCTGCGTCCAGGTCTAACCGGAGATCTTTCACGAGGACCGTGCCGATCGTCAGCAGCTGTTTCAGGGCCTCTGTGTGTGACAGAGGGAATCGAAGCCCGCGAGCCTGGGGAGGGAACATGGACTGTGTGTAAACAGGAGGGACTGGGGAGGGGATACATGCACAACGGACTTAGCAAGCACTTAGTGGAAAGAGGACTGCAAACTGCTTACTGCAGGACGCTTCATTCTAGCAACTTGCTGTTTCTATAGAGACGGACAACTCTGGTTCTTTCAGACTGGGTGTATGTTGCATGCTCTTAATTGTGTAATTAAACCTTCATCCACATCCCAAAGCAGTTAATTATTTCATTATACCTGTTAAACCTGGTGTAGACTGGCCCTCAAGGATCAGAGTTGCCCATGCCTGCTATATTACATTATGCTGCGTCCCCATATTTACAATGCTGCTATTCCAATGCCCTTCAAACAAAAAGCATGTTTCCATGACAACACAACCTAATTCCAGGTTTGGGAGACCTTGAAAGAAACAACCCCTTCTAGTGTACATCTATAAAAACGTTTAGTTTAACAGGAAGTTATGCAGTAAAGGGTCACATGACTGAGAAGAAAATGCACATAAAGCAAGACAAGCAGAGCTGGGAGGGTCGTTTGCTCGACATGCTCCAGCAGGAAAGGGCTTTCATATTTTAAATGTTTTATTTAACCATGGTCGTAGACACACCTAGACACGCACAGACAGAGCTGTCTCAGGACCTACCTTTAACGTCTCGTCTTCGTCCTCCTCCTCCTCCTCCTCTTCCTCCCCGGCTCCCATCATGTGGATTGCTCTGCTGTTGTTCAGTGAGTGAAATACAAACACGGCCATCTCCATGGAAACATCCTGATAGAACAGACAGCAGCTTGGTAAATCACATCCAAACAAGTGACAGGGTGGTAAACAGCACCAGCAACCACACGGCACAGCTACAAACCATTTACCAGGTGATTTACTTCAAAGTGCAGTTTGCACCAAACATGCACAAGAGCAGCACACCATTCAGGGACTATGTGGAGTCAGTTATTAGATTTTATAATTCTGCTTATTAAATCTGTCCCATACTTAGTATCATGATGGTTATGTAGGTGGAGTGAGAACCATAGCTGGAAAACAGGACACATGAGCATGTTTCTTTGTTGCTGGAAAGGTGACAGATACTTCCTCTGTGCTTTTACTTCAACGTTATGATGAACTAGTTCAAGAACATGTACTCAGGTGGGTGACTTCAAAGCGTGTACCTCACATCTTTCAGTCACCTCCGTATTTAGGAGAGAACAAGAGACCAGACTAATCTGATTTCACTTGCAAATTACCAATTGTTTTTCAAGCAGACGCAGACTAGCCACCTGGGACTGACATAATGCATTCATTTAGGCAGGTTGCATGGTAAGTCAAAGGACACAGGCAAACTGCACATACAGAGAACCTAGATGCCCCTCCGCTGTGATGCCGTCTCCCAACTGTGCAGCCCCTTTCCTGCAACACACTGTACAGCACCTGCTCATTGACTGCACCACAAAGAAAAACTAACAATAATAATAAGAATGCGACTTAATTGACATCTTGTATATCTTCTTCAGACCTCAGGGTAACTGCTGTTGTATTGCACAGTACTATCAACTTCAAGAGTCAGCAAACAATTACTGTAGTATATATTTAAACTGATTCTGCAAACAGTACCCTTTACGTAATTACTGCATGTAGCAGGCAAAACGTTAATCATAAATTCCTACACAGCTGTAGTATGGTATGCAGCCTCACTGTATAACAGTAAACACAATTCTGCACCGGAGGGATAGACATGTGGATTCCACTCACATCAATAATACAATCAAGCCCAGGACAGGATGGTCCCAGATAAACAAGCCATCCTTAATGATCCCTTCTGTTCATGTCATTAGAACCCGCTGTGATTTACTCTTACTGTCATTTCATGATGAGGTTCCACGAGGATAAGGACGTGGTCTTTAAAGCGCAGTGTGATTTTATCATCCAGTTTGGGCAGTTTTCCACCTGAAAGATAATCATTCGCATATCAACTAAATCAAGACATGTGCAAGACTTAAAGTGCATATCAGACTGCATTAAATCAAAGCTTGTGCTGCTGCCCTAGCTATACTTTACAATGGCTATGGCGCTGCCATAGTTTTGATTTAATCCAGGCTAAGGCCCCAGGATACTGTACAAGTTAAGTAACTTAGACACATTCAAATGCAAAACTACTATAAAGAAGCTACGTGCTGTCCTGCGGTAATTAAATATCTAAATATAATCAAATCCTTTGCATAAAGACTGTCCAGGTATACAAGAGGGGTTAATAAACAATCTGAAACAGAAGATAAACCGTCATCTGAAACCTGAGCATCTTAACCACTGTACAAAAACATCACAACCCGCTGAGCAAGCAGCTGTGGAGCTTATACCATGACCTCATCCCTCCAGCAGGGGTCAGCATTACTGATAGAAGCAACATTAAGTTTTGCAAGGGGACTGGTGCACAGAATAGGTCCCTTTAACTCTGAATAAACACAGGCTGTGACTAATAAACGTACCTGGCGTGAGTTCAGAGCCACCTCCCAGGTATGGAGGAAGCCTGTTTCTTATGAAATCCTTCTTCATGTCCGCAGATCTCAGTTCTTGTCCACAGTCTAACTTGTCTGCCAGACTTCTGAGAAATCCAGACAGCTGCTTGGGCGCATAATCCGATTTATTTACATCCTGAAACGGTTTAAAAAAAAAAAAATCTTGTTATGCTGCAATTCTGTTTCCTAAAAAAGAATCATTCAATGATTGCTGTATCGATGCAAGTCTCACCATTAGTAGTTTTCTGGGCAGGCCTGCCCTTATAGTAACATCCTGCTTCATGGAATCGAATACAAATCCTGGGACAATATCTAACAGGAAATCACCCCAAGAGCTGGAAGAGAAAGTCAAGAACAAAGGAGCTGTAAGCCAAACTGAGCCGGAATGGAAAGAAGACTCCTATTGTGTGGCAGTTTGAGCCATTGCAGGTTTTATTGTGATCGGAATTACTAGGCAAGCTCTCATACTGCAATGCAGCAGGACTATTATTGCCATCTATATAGACTTCAGTAGAATCCCATCAATTGTCAGTAGATCAAAAATGCACAGTGTTTTACCAGTGTACAGCTGTGGCCAAAAGTTTTGCATCACCCTATAATGAACTAATTTTACTTCATAAAGTCAAATGAAACCTGCTGTATAATGTTACGCTGATATATTGAATTACATACCGCTTCGTAGTTTTTCCATATACTTAACGAAAAACTGACAAAAATTTAAAAATGTGACATTTTTAAATACTGTACTACTATTACGGCTTGCGGTAGATTTTTGCGATGTCATTTTGTAGTAACATTATTCAGCAGATTTCATTCGACTTTATCAGTTAATTCTATAGGGCGATGCAACACCTTTGGAGCTGTAAGCAACGAATGTTACCAAGCTAACACACTGTGCAGGCAAGGCTCCGGCCTGGCTAATCTGCACCTGGACATGCCTGGCCACCAGGGGTCACTGAAGTGTGTTGAGGTGAACTATCACCTGCACTGCTCAGGGTTACTAAGGCAAACACTGACCACTTAGGCCCCAGAGTACAGTACATATTGTATTTCTATACACTTAAGCAATTAAATTGAAACGCTGCAGGTATTTCTGGTTAGGAGACTGCACAGCCGCATTACAGCCACTAAAGATACAAGAATGCTCTCAGAAACACTGTACTGTCAATTTTATTACCTTGATACTCCTAATGCTGTTTAGCCTGTAGGAAATACCTCCTACATGCAGTTTTCGAAACAGTGAAAAAAAAATACAGGTATGTACAATTTTAAAACAAGAGGTCCCCCTAGTGGCCTTGCTTGGAAACACATTTGCTAAATGACAGAAAACAAGGCCAATTACTACAGCCTATCAGGGAAGTATTGATGGTGCAGATCTGTAAGACAGGCATGCAACCTCTGTTACACCTAGGACAGACAGGCCTGTTGATGCGGTTGCTGTGGCCTCAGTGAGACCCACGCTCTGCAGTCTGCGTACTTGTTCTGGTAGGTGCTGATGGTTATATGAGTCGAGTGCTGAACTCCACTGGGTGTGTCCGCTTGGTGGATTGTGCCTCTGGGGAAATACAGCAGGTCACCAGGCTGCAGCAACAGGGGAAAGAAAGAATAGAATACTAGAGAGTTCATTATTACCAGGACTTGGAACCCAACTGAAGCTACCTGAATACACAGCTCCCTATTCATCAAAGACAGCCTACTGTATGTGTTTCATTGTTTTGTAAAACACCGGATATGTGTGTGTGTGTAAGGGACTCTTAAAATAATTGTATTAACTTGTTTAATTTTAATTGTGTCCAGCACAGGTGTTAATGACCACTCAAGAGGATTTTAACTCTAATATAAACAGTAAGATGATGGGTTTTTTTATGCGTTTTGGTTGGCAGATCTGTTGCTTAAAGTATCAGGCACAAGCAAAGTGTTTTGGATATAAAGTCAAAAAACATTCTGGATTGGTAAAGTAAACTATCGTGGGTCAGGTAAAGGACTCCATTCTGGATTGATAAAGTAAACCATTCCGCCTGTATCTTGTTCAGCAGGTAATCACTTAAAGGCTCTTGAGGGCTAACTCTCGTGAATCAGATTGAGCCAGAGCCTGCTTGCTGGTACCTGAACGAGTCAGTAACAACAAACAGTTCATCAGTGCACGGAGCTAAAGTGCTATAAACCATCACCTTCCATTAGCACAGTAACGGCACCCTTCATTGAATAGCACCTGCAGGGGTGAAATTGTGCCGGCACTCAGTACTAGGACTTATTCTGATGCCGGTACTCAGTACCAGGACTTATTGTCTCTGCTTTTCATCCAACACGCCTGCATTCCATCCACTCTTACAGTTGTTTATTTTACACTGTCCACTAGCATTCTGTTAGAAAACGGTCTCGTCACAGAAACGAAACATCATTAAAATATTCTCGAAATGAACAAATGGCAGTGGATGATCCAGTTACCTTCATTCTTGGCAGCAAGCTCATGAAGAAAGGTTATTTGGCAGCTTTGGTGCCAATCATTATTAAACCAATCGGTCAGTCTCATCCGCCTCTGGATTTATATGATAACGTTGTCGCTACCCTCCCCTGATGGACTACTAATTCTTTAATGGAAAGTAAAATACGGGTGTGCACCGAATGAATGAAGTTTACTGTTATGAAACATTTTGTCTCTCCTGATTCATATTTTAGTTTTTTTATTCTTTTAAACCTTCAAAACAATTAATAGAACGGCATGTGTAAAATACAGGTGTTTTCTGAGGCATGTGAAATAAAATGTATTTCTGAAAGCATTCGATTACCCTAAATCTTTATTTCACGTCTCCAACAGAACGCTGATGAAGGCTGTAGCAGCTAAACACAGCCACTGCTCTCCCTTTCTCTTCTTAATAAACTAAACCTGTTGCATTTTTAAACGCTTTTATGCCGATTCATAACATAGAATGGAGTGTTCATTTAAGTATATGTCCTGCTGGCTACCAAATCTGTATAGACCTTGTATACTTGGCCTTGTATACCTTGAGTGTAAACTCATGTGTGGGGTTCCCAATCCGATCCTCCGGTTCCAGGCTGTATTCTCGGGCGAGAGGCACCGTGGGTTTGTAGAGCCGCCAGCGCTTCTCTCCCTCCAGTTGCAGAATAAACACCTGGCAAAGAAAGGTTAGACTGATTCAGTGACAGGAATGACACGGAATTCAATAGCCCCATTCGGTGACAAGCTGCTTCGACCCAGTGGCACTCGGCACATCTCAATGAAACATTTTCACACTGCAAAGGTTTGCGAGGTGCTTGTGGGGCAATTCATTCATCTTAGTCTCCTGAACTGCTAGGATGAGCTCAAACTGATGCTTGATCAGCAGTGATCCCTGTACACTACACTGCAGCTTCTGTTGTCCGGCGTGTTATTACTGATGCATTGGGAAAGCAAAGGGGTGACACATAGCTACAGCAGTGGGGAGCAGACAGGAGCTTGGTGTGACATCTTTACTGAAAGACAGCACCTCCAACAGTGCTGAATGAATATGCTGGGGCACTGCCATGATATTCTGGATTCAGGGGAGAGTTCTTCTGCAGAACCCCCAACGCCACTTCATACACTGACTCCAGCACCTAGGTTCATTGGCTCATCCCATCCACCTACTATCCTTGCTTAGCTTCAGAGATCTCAGACACCAAGGTGAAATAGCTGCTGGCCAATCAATGGTGGTAAATGCTTCTGCCAAGTGTCTCAGAGTTCACTATCTGAGATCATCTCCTCAAATCAATACCAGAATAGCTGTATTTATTGGGGTTTGTTTTTCATTGCTGAGCCGTACCTCAACGTCATCGTAATGTGGCGGCAAGCCTTGGGATTCCTGTGGTGTGATGTACACGTTGGAACCCACCAAAGAGCCAAAAAAGCACTCCAATTTCTCCTGAATTCTCCACAACTCATCCTGCCAACATTACAAAAGAGAAACTATCAACATATTTATAAACCGTACATTGACAAATCAGCACAGGACAAATACTGCATCGCCCTGATGACAGGGACAAATTGTGCATCACTCTGATGGCTTTACTTTCAAGTAGTGCCCTGGCTTTCTACAATAAAAATTGTGCATCTTGATCGACCCATGGAATTACACTTTCTTCTGCCTTTCTCAAAGTTACGCTCCGGTATCAGATATCAGGAATTCATGTGTGGTTATTTGTTTGTTTGAAAACTACTGTATAATCATTCCCTTTACCGTTGTCTGTGATGTCTGTCAAGTGCTATATAGCTGGTTTCACTTGCACCTATTGTAACTAATCAGGGGCAACCTTTCCTTTCCAAGATCAGTGCTAATGAGGATCTGTGAAACCAGCCATTTCTCTCAGACTGAGACCTACAGTTACACTGCAGTTTTTGTTAACTCAATAAACAATAACCCCTCACCTTAAATCTCTGAGGCTGGTGGAACTGAATGGTCGCTCTTTTCTGATCAAAATCCTTCTTCAGCTGGTTGTAGTTCACCTTACCATCTTTATTCAAAACCTTCTTTTTGCCGTCTACGCAGCGACAGAAGTTCACGTCCCTGCCATAGAACACTCCCCTGCCGCAGAGCTGTTTGAGGTCAGCAAACTGGAAGAGCGACTGGTAGTAAGCGGCCAGGGAAGGGTCAGACCTCTGGATCAGCAGGGGCTTCTGCTCCCAGTAATCATGGAAGAAGTCCTTGGGTGCGATGGGGGAGATTAGGCTTTCGAACAGGCTGTCTGGGCTTTCAAAGTTGAAAGGCGAGGGGATGCTTGCAGGTTCAGTCTTGCTTCGTTTGGCAGCTGCGTCTCCTTCACCAGCTTTAGAAGCAGTTTTTCCTCCTTTCTTAGGCATTACTGTACAAAAGAGATATTAAAACAGAGGTTTTTTTAATCCAAGTTGGTGAAATCAGCCCTAAGACTTATCTAAACAATCAGCCTTTTATTGCAACATGATTAGCAGTATTAAAACAGTGTTCTGTCTAGGAAAGATTCAACAGGGTCATTCTTAGAATTGTATTTCTGTTTTGCAGTGCAATTCCATCAATCTCCTGGGTATAGTAAGAACACAGCGCTGCAATGTCCAAAAATGTCAAACACTTTTGATATAATTTAATATTTACTGTACTGTACTGCCGAGTTTGTGTGAGGCAAAGAAACGAAATCTTAACGTCGAAAAAGCTTATTTTGATTGCCAGCAAAAAATAACGTAAGGGGTGTGGCCTGTGTTTGAAAATATTGCCACTAGTGTTGTTTATATTGTTTAGCACCAGTAGGTTTTTGGTTGGCACTAATGCAGCTTATGTCGCTGCTGACGGTAGCTGCAAAAAACACATTCTTAATATACAACTTTTTTTTTTACGGGCTTATTGTGTTTGAACTTCACAACTGTATTCTCCCTATACTAGTCTAATTACACAATTTACTGATTATTTATGTTGTGGCGCATACGTATGTGATTATTCTTAATATTGTCTAAACAACAAGTCACTGATTGTAATAAATCTTCGTAGCAAAACTGTGTCACGGCGTCAGCCCGAGACAGATAACTATTATCCATATGAAAAACACGACTATACTGCAGCGTTACAATACTTCTGTGTTGAAATGCATGACACAGACAAGAAGCGTTAAAACGTTGCTTACTTCCATGAACAGTCAACACACGTGGGTTCCCTCACTCTGCTGTCCCTGACACTGCCTGGAAACACAGAGCGTGACTGAAGGTTCCATGAGGGGAGTTTGGTAGCTATCGCCCTCTTGTGGTGTTTTGAAAAAAATAGCAGAATCACATTCGTGAAAAGTGTTTCATCAGTACTGTACTATATGATTTTTCATCAAACTTCAAATTAATCAGTAACACGAGAATATATCTGACGGAAGGAATATTTGAATATAATTTTCTTTTTTACTGACTCGTGTCCAGTTTTCCCTCAATTTCAATTACTGACACAAAATATAGCTCCGGGCATTGTATTTTGTAATCACATCTAGGTTTTATAACAAGTAGTGGAAATATATTAATGTATTTCTTGTAAATAAGTGTAGAATCTCAACAAGCTGTCGCATACTTAAAAGAATACAGTATACTGTACTGCCTAAAGAGTTGTTACAGACTGATACAGATTCCATGGCCTTTTGGATGTTTGTTCTAAAGTAATATTTTTTATTTAAATATTCGAGGACGGGATAAACTGCTGCTGTATTTATTTAGTACCCGGGACACTCCCAGCATTAATTCATTTCCGGGATATAATCCTACGATATCCATGTGAACGAGGTGATCGATGCAATGCTGGTTGATTCCCCAGTGTAAAATAATCCACTGCCTCTTGCAGTTCTGAACAGTGGCAAATCTAAATACGGCCAATATTACGTTTATTCAAATGGTGCCCTTTGTGTAGCAAGGTTATGAGATCTAACATCCAACAGTGTACACGAGTTAATTCAGCGTCTGTTAAATAACTAAACAGACACATTTGTGCCAATTCTATCCACATATCTCTAGACCAGTTTTATTTTCAGTTTTCCCTTACACTTATATGCATCAGTTTTCCAACAATCAAGTGATTTTGGTAAAAAAAAAAAAAAAAAAGAAAATTACATTTCAATTCATAATTAAAACGAACAACCTGTCTTTAAAATTTCTGGGACTAATAACTGAATATTTATCGTCCCAATAAATGCAAAATCTTTTTGCAACTAGACATGGAAACATCTGTGTTGGGTACAAGACACATCTGAAAAAGCAGAGTAAAAAAACAAAAAAACAAACAAACACTTATTTAGTTTCATTACAAAATCTTGAGACACAACTTTTGATTACAAGACGTTCCACTGTCTAACGTGCTGCACAGCTGACAGAAACAGTTTATACCAGAGGCATCTGTTTTGAGAGAGGAATTCAAGCATTTACTGACATCCAGCACATGCCCACAAGTAATAAATAAAGAGTAAACATGTTCAATTTCATTTTCTTAATGATTTTTTTTTTACTGTCCCTTGCCATTGTTATGATGTTTGCAATGATTCAAAGTGGTTTATATATTGCAAACATGTTTTTTTGTTTTTGGTAAGTCTGTGTTATGGTGCTTTCACTGGAGTTCAAAGGCAGCTTTTCAGTTCTAAGTGCCTGCTATAGATGTATGTGATGTAGATCAGCCAAAGCAAGCTTATGGAAGGAACAGTCAGCACCATATTGTGATTTGACACTTTGGATCAAGTTTCCTGTTTTGCTGGCAATACACTGTTGTTGCACTAGATGGCGCTGGAGATTACCAATGTAAAACACTTTGGCAGATCTAGCTGACACTACATATGTCTATGGCAGGCAAAGCAAATCTTCAAAGCATCTTAACACAGAATCACTCAATAAGAATGCTTGCAAAAATCATAACATGTAAGAGCAAAAAAAAGAAAATGACATTTGAAGCTTCCTGCACTTACTCTTCAAGGCATGTTTATTTATAACTTTAGATTCAGAGCCAGTTACTTGTTTGAAAGGAAAGCAGTGCAGCTATATAAACATCAAGACTGCAAACCATACAGAAATACAGGGATATATATATAAAAAAAACATCATGTTAAAAAATAAGCATGTATAAAGAGGCAGCATTCTCATTCTCTGGTCTTTGTGATTGTACAAGCTCCACGATAACAAAGTTAACACAGCCAAATTTACAATCAGAGAAAGAAGTAATCATCAGTTAAATGGTGAAAAGTCTGCATAATTATATTTATAAAAAGATTAAAGTCACTAGAACTGTAATAGTTACACATCAGGGGTCCTTCTAGTTTATTCATTTTTTTATTTAATTTTAGAAAAAAGTGCCGCGATGATTTCTTTAAAAAAAAACAAGCCCTAACCAATCATGATTAGTGCCGCTAGACATTTTTATTAGCTCTTTGAGGTGCTCGGAATATCCTAAAACAATACACTTTGACTTTCTAAAGGTATTTAACTCCAATTCAGAAAACAACCTTCCCATATGCAATTACACATGTGCACACTGTAGCAAGCTTTTCACATGCTTACACAGTACTGTACTATTCATTTACCATGCTTTCACCATGCTTGGGTTTGCTACCAAGGTGCACCCTGGGAAACTGCACAGACAGATTCCTGTTGTTTTGGAGGCTGGCTCAAGAAAGTTGTTGGGTTAGAATAGCAGATTCTGCAAAAGTAATCCTAACGGTGTTGCTAGCAGCATTAGAGATTCGACCATAAAGAAAGGCAATTTTAAAACGGTCATGGAAATTTGACTTTTTTCAGCTGTAGTCACTCAATGTGACAGCTGCCATACCACTTTCACTGCTCCCCTCATCTTGATGAGTTGCTATTAAATCCCTTCACTCACTTTGAAATCCACCCCATTGTGATTTAAGGGATGGAAATGTGAGATTAACAAATGGTGTTAGAAATCAAACGTTTAACTAGGGAGGCAGTGGACAAGGTACTGCGGATAATTAACCTTTGTTAATACACCTTTAAAGCTTAAAGTTATCGTATTAACAGGGACTCGTTGTGGTGTTATTCACAAAGCAAATTTACATATATATATCTATAAACCCAGATTAATAAATCATGTTAGCCTTTACATGCATTATTAAAATGTATGTCAGGTTTGTCAGGTTAGCACTAGTCTTGAACTGCCTTACCTAAATTAAAGTGTGGATACCTTCCATTATATTTTGTATATGCAGCATGAGTATAAATAAAAACACTTTTCCCCTAAACGCTGGCTGTCAAGTCAAGACGCCTGGATTTCTCTCAAAACAGGTCCACTTCAGTTATCATGAAAAACAAGAGTACAAGTGCCGATTCCTTAGCGTGCGCTTGTCTGCCCCGTTCACGTCCGCTCAGGTTCTGTCATTTCTGAATCCGACTCCTTGTCTGGGAATTCCAGTTTTTCACACTGCAGCAGCTTTATAGGAAGGTACTGTTGAATCTCATTGGGGTCTGTGTAAAACGCAGGGGGAACGTTCTAAACAGAACAGAGAAAGCATAGACGCCAGTATTAATAAAGACTCCAGAAACACAATTCATTATTAAGACATCATGGAATGATCCTAAACATCTTACAAACCGTAGACAGACATGTGTTTTGATATCAATGTCTTCATGTGTTCAGAAGAAACAAGACACTGAAAATATCTCTAAAGATGCACTTTCTTCGTGAAGTTATGGATGAGATACCAACAGCTTTTAAACTGATTTGAAGGGGTTTGATAAACATAAAGACTATTTATATATAGAGTTTTCTTTTGTGCAGTTCTTAATTACCTGGAGGTTTGCAATCTTGCTTTCTCGAGTACTGAACTCACGCAGCATGTAATTTGTGCCTGTCTGGATAAAATGAGAAAAACAATGCGTTTAAAAAAATTAAACCCAATATATTCTCTTTAAACAGTTTTGAATACACTAAAAACAAAACAATTCTCAGCAGTTGACACTATCCTACTGATCCACTGTACACCTCTGCGGATCTAAAACAGAAATAGTTTAAACGCTTACCTCGTGGTAGAGTCTTGTGTCATTCGTCCGAATAAGCACTCCGTCAACTCGCAAAAAGAATCTCATCAACACAAAGAAACTGGTGGGCATGACTCTCTGCACAACAACAAAAAAATCATATTTAAACAGCAAGCAGGGTGAGACGTTGGAAATCTGTTTGACTTGAAGTCACTTTTGCATCATCAAGAGACATGATTATTATTAAATCCAGCCACTTTTTATGTAAAAACAGAGGAACCATTTTTGATAGTTTTAAAACAACTGTACGTTAGTTTAGGGGAATGCTGTACATTTAGCCACTGTGTATGATTATTTATTAAATTTAAGACTTGATTAAACACTGTTTCAGTGTACTCCACGTACTTCATGATGTTTTAGGGAGATCTGCCTCTAACATCCATAACTATTAGGCACTCAATAGTGCTGAACTAAAGGAAACTGACACATGTTTACACTACAAGTCTTTTGAAGACATTGAAAAAGATTTCTAGTCGAAACGATACGTCAATGAATTTTTATTTCTTTTAGTATTTCTAAAGACATGTCAATAAGTTCAATAATCCAGCCTGTATGTAATAAATGCACACATTAAGGTCTCTGCAGAGGCACTTTTCAAAAAACCTTGCTGAACTGACATAGGCCTTGTCCTAGGAACCCAAAGTACACCACAAAACATAATAAACCAATAACTCCAATGTGAAGAAATATTTATAGAAAAAAAAATTACATATATTTATATATATAGTCCCGCAGTATTACTTACAATTTTTACGCTAACCATTGAGACCCCATGATCATGCAGCTCATCTTCAAACAATAAAACATCTTCAAAGAACATAATCTGTTCTCTGGCTTTTAGTTTCTCCATATCTATACGATCATCTGTAGTAGTGACCTGGAAATGGGCAGAAAGGCACATCATTTCAAGATGTGGGTTGTTCTTCGTTTTACATACAAGGGTTGAGACAAATAATTTTGAAAACCTGCCACATGTGGCACACACATTTCTGCAGGCAGGCTGATATTACTGTAGCACGTCACAGACAATGAAAACATAATTACCTTGAACTTCAAATTATCCCCCAGCAATGTGCCTTTATAGTCTGTAGTGTACGTCCAGTCGTAACGTTTCACAACTTCTTTAGAATGCTCCGAGTCTGCTCTGTAAATCCCAAGAAGTTTGCAACTTAATGCTTGATCTGGCATTGTATGTGTGTGTGTGTGTGTGCTTTACAAACAAACTGATTTTTTTTTTTTAAGTATCAGTTGTTTTCTTACCTAGTTTCCTGCCACTCCTGTGCACAGGCCACCTTCACTGAATCCTGCAAGTTATTCACACACTTCAGTGCGTCTATAGCATTGAACTGGATCCCAAAGCTGTCCGTGTGCTGTATCCGCAGCACATTGTCCCCAAACAGCATCTCGGGAAGGGAAGGCATGTGCATTTCTTCAGCTAAACTGTCAAGTAAAAAAAAACAAGCTTGGTTTAAAGGCAGCACTGAAATACATTACCCGAACGAAAGAGAAACTCACTATGACACAATCGGAAGGCATTCTTACCGTTCAATATCTTTAGATTTCATGATGTGCGTTTTCACTGCTGTTACCTGCCATGGTCCAAATGTGAAACCCTGTTTACTGCTTTTAAACCCGTGTGTCATCATAGCTGCAGGTGTTACCTGCGAAACACAAACCTAAAAGATCATTCACTCTTTCATGAGACGATTTGCTTCATATATATGAAAATATTGTATTACTAAAATTGAAAGCACGTCTACCATGGGGTGGCTAGTTCCTATAAGAAGAAAGGACTTTTTAAAATGCTGCCCAACTTCAATGACGTGATCGAAATGAGGTCCATTAGGTGCTGGGGTTGGCTGGGATGGGGATATCAACCACAATATTGTACTATTATTTAGACAGATAAAAATCCTGACAGTAGCAATTTGAATTAAAATATGGCTTCAGGGACCATCTCAGAATGCAACCCCATTACCATGTCTAGTCAATCAGTCAATCAATCACAAGTTATTCCCTTTTAAACGTGACATTTTCAGTATGCAGTATGTACTTGGATGGGTTCAGTGAAAACTCCATATCCCTGAAATGAATGCAGCAAGAAAATGGCAATATTGTGGAGTAAAGCAAAATGGACTGTTTGACGAGGTCTGATCACTTCTGGGATATTGACCCAAGACCCTCAGGATTTGCTTACTGGAATTAACTTAATCGGGTATAAGGGTATAATATACATGTTTTGGGTCTTGAAATTCAACCTTTTCCTATCTGAACACAACCAATAAGAACAACCTAAACTCCAAAGTTACCCAGACAGTTCTTGTGAACCAGCCCCCTGTGGCTGCGGCGAAAGGGTTATATTTCAATATAAATTAATTTCCGATCAATCAATTATTACGCCATACAAGTACAACATGTCCTTTTTGATTATAATGGATTGCAAGTATCGAACACCAAATAGTACAGTATTGTTCCGCTGGTAAATTTTAAATCTTAGCTGTAATCGATTTTCACATTTCGGTACCGTAAGATATTGTCAGACGTTGGTATTTTTGCAGACACAGGCTGTAGTTACTGCTGATTTCAAAGTCAACCCCAACAAAAAACAAATGCAATTACGAAACTAAAATTCTCAACTTTCTACAGACTGAGGAGAGATACACACAAGCCATCTAAATACAACAAAAAAGACAACGCTTCTCACGTTACAAACACGTTTTAAATGTTAAAAGTCTCCACATTGTACGAGCAACATAACACATTATGTAAGGCAATGTCCTACCTTTTATTAATATTTTTTGTTTAATAAATTTTTTTAAATGTGTAGGAACAGTTTTTTTTTTTCTAAACACAGCTTCTTAGTTGCGCTTCATTAAAATCCCTCCGATGTGATCGTAATAGCCTTTCAGTATTTAGTTCCGCGTGGAAAACAGGAAAAAATGGGATTTACAGAAACAGTGGTGTCAATTAATTTTTCCAGTTGGAAATACGTTGTCGATATTTTGTCTGTGTGATTTGATAAACTGGATTAAAAGTTAAATGCCGCACAAATAAGCGTCTGTTTTGTTTTTTTTAATCCGACGCTTAAAAAGTTCCGAGGGGAAACAAAAGTGTCGTGTGCTTGGTGTCCTAAGACGAGGGGACACTAGCTACATGTTGCTTGAAAGATGTAGAAAGGGATACTTTTTTGTAGTAGAAAGTGTCGTATAAGATACAAGTTTCAGGTAACTTCATTGCAAGCAACTGTATCAAAGGACTGTTGATTATCTAGAAGCAACATTACATCATAGAATAAATCAGCCAATGAAAGTGATGTAAAAAGTCATGTGACTAGCTTCTTTGCTGGCGAAAAAAAAGAAAAGAAAAATGGCGGAGATAATGACTGCAAAGACGGTGTGGAATATTGTGAGAGACGACTCTCCTTATCGTTTTTTTCATATATACACACGTTTAAGAATAAAGTTTATTATATGGTGAAAATTATGTAGACACTCAAAACACTAATACACTTTTTGGTAGGAAATATCATCTATGTATTGTTTTCTCTGTCCATCAACATTATATCTACAATTTCTACATACTGAAGAATAGTGTCCCCTTAAATCTGAAGCAACAATGTAGAAACAACAGATTTCATTCTACATTTTCTAGCAACACGTAGATTAGTGTCCCCTTGGCTCAAGACAGATGCAGAGCTCGGAACGTTTACACAATTACCAGAATGCATTGGGGTGTGAGTCGAAGGGCCTGAACAGTCATGGTAACCCTACGTACGCTGTATTACTACTAGAAATAAGTTAAAAAAAAAAAAAAAAAGGTTATCATAACAGCGCTGGTCTGAATATGGTATGCTGTTAGATCCCAGTTGGCATTCATTTTAATTTTCATCAAGGGCTTTTGATTGAACACCAAGAATAACCAGAGTGTGAAGGTGGCATTAGCTCTGGCAAACGTTACGCTAGGAAATTATTGATATCTTTTAAAGCAATATTTTCCATTAAAAAATGTGTCCTTATGCTGAGTGCTTTTCAGCTTTCCCTCAGTGTACCTTTTTTTCCAGTGATACAGAAGTAACAAGGGAATGCAAGCCTGTCTATACGGAGGTAATGCCTCATAAAAACATGTTTATCAGCTCCGAATAGCCTTTCAGTTACCACACAGAGACTGTTTGGGAGCATATGAGGTCAATTATCTTGGCTCTGGATACTGGAGCCAAACCTCACACAAAATCCCAGATGACAATTCCCAGGTTAAATAAGCACCAATCACCTCAGCTTGATAGCTAAACAGCACAGCTAGAAAGAGTATTTTTAGAAGCAGATTGGGTGGGTGTTTTTGTCAGACTATCACAACTACCTATACACTGTAAGATACTGAAGTTGTTTGCCTTTTTTATTAGATTTGTAATCAACAATGTTTTTTTTTTCAAGCACTGAGTCTGAAGTTCGTCCACAGGGCACAGGCCACAAACCTGCCCTGGAGGATCTGCCCTCTTAAGGTTTATAGGGCAATTGTCACATCAGATCATTAACAAAGCTGAAAAATGAAAAGCACTCATCAAACACGAGCAATCATGCTTTCATGAAAAATTAAAAATAAGAGCTGAATGCAAAAAAAGGAGATATTTCCAGGTCAAAGCAAACACGTTGCAGCCACAGTCCTTCATCAGTGTGTCACAGACCAACAAAAGTGTAGTACAGATAGTGGTTATCATGTGTGTTAAATCACACAGTTTAATTTATTAGAGCAAAGGCTTTGAAATATGTATTTTGTTTATGATTTAAAAACCTGTCATATGAAATGTATCCACCTTTACAACAGATGGATGTTTTTTTTTTTGTTTGTTTTGTTTTGTTTTGTTTTATTGTGGAAATGGGAAAGTTTCTCAGGGGACCTGGCTGGCCATAGGCTGGCTACCATCTGGCAGCTCCCAGATCCAGTATCCAAAAAGAATTCCAGGTACTGAATCCTGCTCCCATGATGATCATTACGGGTCGTGGCGCGCCTGTACAGTGTATGGTGTCCCCTTGGTAGGTTCATTTTCTGTGACGCAAAAAAGCCAACCAAAATAAACCAAAAACCCTACATCAAATAGTTGTATAAGCATACATGTAGTTCTAGAAATATCCTCTAAGTGTCTCCCTATCACAACTGTTGTCTAAATGTATGCTAATAAAAGTTTGTGTGCACGTTTATTTAAACATCTGAATTCAACAACAACAAAACCCGATCATGTAAGCTGTAATACAAAAGCAGAGAAAAATACATTTGAATACATTTAATCAAAACCCCTTTACCAAGGTTTGACAATAACCCTGTAAAGTTTTGTTTATCCTAAAAGTTAGTAGGTGCAATTAAATGATTGTTTTAAAATGGTGGAAAACTTCATGCTATAATTTCATAATCAGGTCATATATGTTTTGTGATTGTTCACTGCTGCTCCAGGCAGTATTGAAGTTGGTATGTATGTACTGTATGCATGCACGTATGAATGTATGCACAGTATATATGTGTTTTAGTTTTATGTTCCACTGGTTCACAGGTAATCTCTAAGGCCTCAGAGATTGTCTACTAAACAGCATATAAAGCTTTTAAAAAAACATCTGAAACAGACAACAAGAATTAGCAGCAGATTTATTGCACACAAAAAAACGAAACACAACAACACATCTTAGTAAATGTATCGAAAGACGGCTGAGTTTATACAGTACAGTACATAGATACATAAATTACCCAACTAATTGTAAACATTCTTAAACATTTCTACTCCTGCCATTAATTGTGCTGTATACACAGATAACGAGAATCAATTTAATAGACACATACATTAAAGTTTTGGTTAGTAAAAATGATGACATGTTCAATATCCATTCCTGTTTTACAGCCTCAAAAGATTTTGTTTAAACCATACATTTTTAAAAATTATTTTTTATTATTTATTCAATCATTCAATCGTTTAATGAATATATATTTTAAATAATAAGAACTGACACAATAACAGATGCTTTAAAATGTACACATTCAAACACGCATTCAAAACATTCACCGTTGTTGTATTCTGCTTCGGGTTCCCTTTAGTGCTTTTCGACCTGTGATGCTGACTTGGGTTTGATGTATATTTGAAGCAGTCTGTAATGTGTGTAGCTGGTGTTAACTAACATGCCTGTCTTTAAGAAGCCCTGGAATCAATGTACGTCTGTGAAGATATAGCCTAATCTCTGGTTGTAAATACAAAAGGTATATTCAAAAGGTATATTTTAAAAATAAAAACATTAACTCCATTTTTGCTTGTGCTCCTCTTTCTTGTGATTCTTAAATTGTGCTTTCCCAGTAAAATAACCTGTGCTGGTAAATTAGGCATAGCGGTGGTGGTTTTGTAAGTGCCGCGCTCACGCTGTGCCCCTCCGTCCTTATTTCGCTCCCCCCATTACAAATACAGGTAACTGTAAATACAATTAAAAATATATTGGTACATTGGTCAAATATGCCGCGTACTGTAACTCCATACACGATTTCTATACAGTCGGTTATTGTTATTGAAATGTGAATCTAACCTTTGACTTGTGGATTATTTGCACTATTGCTTTCCTTATTTCTTGTAATCTTATCCCATAAATGATAGGATTGAGAAGCGGGGGGGTAATGAATAATTGTAAGGACATGAAGCTGCGTGCATGAAAAGGCACATTGGTGTTTTCAAGCCGATTGCTACTAACCTCAAAAAGAATGTTCCCGGTATAGTTGAGAAAAGTGACAATGTGTGGTATGCAGGTATTAAGCGCTTTGACTCGACTTTCAGAGGAAGCTTTTAAGCAAGCACCGAGTATTTTTTGATAGGAGAGCAGAACGAGAAGGAGCGGCACACATGGAATTAAGAGTGTTACAAAAATCGCGTACATTCTTTCCCTAGAAGTGTCTACACACGACAGCCGGACAACTGACGCGTTATCACAGTATACTTTCTCTATGGTGTTGCCGCACAGTGGAAGGCTGGATGTTAATGCTACCATTACAGCGAAAAGACAAACAGGAAAGAGCCAGGCAAAAAACAGTAGTATGGAAATGTAGGAGGTCGTCATGATGCTGTGGTACTGTAACGGCTTGCAGATTGACACGTATCTGTCGTACGCCATCACTGACAAAATAGTGCATTCAAAACCAGCGTAAGTGTTTAAAAAGAATATTTGAAATTGGCAACCGACGCGGGAAATCACTCTGGGGTTTGACAGAAAGCTATTGAGAAGTGTGGGATAGAGCGCTAGGCTTCCATACACGCCGTTAATGCAGAGATTACAAAGAAAGACATACATCGGCTGGTGGAGATTCTCTTTGAGGTAGATCACAGCGATCAGGACTAGGTTAACAAAAACCGTGAGCAGGAACGCAGCAAGGGTGAGAGCAAAATACAAGTATGTCAAGCTGCTGCCGATTTCACCAAATCCAGTGAATAACAGGGTTGAAACAGTGTGGTTTACCATAGCGTCTTCCAGTCTGCAGTCAGCGTATTCAAGGCGACCTTTAGATAAAAACAAGAAATAATACATAAACGCAGAGTTCCAAATTAATACAGTTTAGTGTGTACGCGCCTTTTTAACATGTAGAACATTTCTAATATCTCAAGCAGCTGCAAATAAATACATACATAAATAAAAAAAACTATCATTAATTTATCGAGAGTCTCTACTAAAGTGTCCTTTTGTATTAATCTGGAAGAGGGAGAAGGGTTAAGAAAAATTGAAGAATTGGTTTTGAATTCTAGTTGCTAAATACGAATAAACAATCCAATGTTTTTTTTTTTTGGAAGTAATTAATTTATCTTCATACTTATCATAAAAGTAGGTATTATTTGACACCACATTTTAATTACAGTGCAAGGATGTGCAAAGTTACAATGCTATTCTCAAAACAGATTAAACATGAAATAGTTTAGGAAGAGCCACAAGAATAGATAGGACAGTATATTATCTGTTTCAAGTACCCCCGGTATAAATTAGAAGAGCTCTGAGGCTCGGTCTGGCGTACCTTGGACTGCCTCCACTAAAAAGAAAAGAACGGCATTTGGCAATGCTGTATCAGAAATAAGAAAAGACTTTGTTAGAATGAACCATGTTTGTACCTGTAAATGTATAAGGAGGACAGAAACCTCATACAGTAAATGACTTCAACCTATACAGCGTACGATGAGAAAAACAGCAAATGCCATCAAAATCCAACACAATTATTTCATATCTTTATACACAACTAGAGTCTAAATTATATGATAATTAAAAATATCAAAATAATTTATACACATTATATTACGCAAAAAAAAAAAAAAAAAAAAATCCAGTAAACTGGTTACAATGCAGTATAGGATGAACCCATTGGATAACAGCATCACGTCTTATTTTAGTAATGCTTTATTTAAAAAAATAAATAAATAAAGATACCGTTCATGGATGAAAGAACAATAAGAGGAAGGGTCTAGTGCCCTCTTAGAATGTTTAAAATATCAGCTGATAATATTGTTTTACATCAATCTTACCTTGTAAAAGGAAAGCATGTTCTGGACTTTTGAAAGTGTGTCTTTACGTATATTTATCCTATGCCAGTTAGGGAGAGGGTGCATCAGTTCTTATGATGTAAATGTCCAGGGATTCCTTTGGCATTCAGCTCACCAGCTCATTAGTCTGGAATGACTGTGCTGTTTTTGATCCACTGCGGAGTATTGCTTGTTAGTTTTTACTCCCTTCAGCTGACTGTTTAGTTTATAACAATTATAACAAGTAATGTCAGTAACATGCATTCCCCACCAGGGCTGGAAATTCAAAGGTAGAGCTAGCAGTATTAACAGTATGTACAGAATAGTATATAATAATAATGACATGTTTAAGATCAATTTGATAAGCCCTTCTCCAGATATTGGCAGAAACATAATGCCTCATTTCCTCTGCGGGCTGCAGGCCGGCACCTGCCAAGAAAAACGTGTTTCAGTGCTTTTACCAAACGTGGCCAACTATCCTGCGTCATAAGGTCACTACTGGAGGATTGTGGGATAGTATTGTGCTGTGAAACCCATAGCAGTAACTGCCCGAGCAATGGATGCTGCAATTGAAAGAGTGGACAATGGGGTACAATATTGCAAACCAGGCCAGAAAACCCAGGGCTGATGTGACCAGCAGTGGAAACACCCCTTTTTTGGGCCAGAGCCAGCCGCGACCACTTTTTCTGTCCTGGTTTTTCCTATATCGCATCCGATGCAAAACATGCAAAATAAGCATGCTCTCCTAACTGACTTCCGAGTATTTGATTCAAATAACGCCTGCCCTTGTTAATCAGCTGCTCTTCTGTCACAGCAGTGCAAATTGTTTGGACAGCTCCAGTCCTTGATTTATCAACTCCAATGAATCACTTCATGAAACTCACAGGAGTTCTGTGTTTCGATTCAACTTGATCTCAACAGCGGCAGATCTTTCTGAAAGTTTTTATAGTAATCTAGGAATCCATCCTTTCATATTTTTTTTTTTATATAAGGTAGGGAGAAGAAAATAGTTTGGGAAGATTTGGTGGTGGTCTATTACTTGCGCCCAGTGCTTAATTTGTACAGAGAGAGGTGCCGGGCACAAGCAGTAACAATAATACTGTTCTTAAGAACCACACATTCAGAATCATAGCAAGTTTATTTGAAATAGTAATGTTCTAGTGATACAAGTATTCAAAATCATATACAAAGTAGTAGTGTCTGCAGAAAAATAAATTAAAAGCAACCGCAGAATAAAAAATCAAAACATCTAAATATGCCAGTAATCTCAGAGTTCACGTTTATTTTGTAGACTCTGGATATATTCTCCAGCTACAGACCTGTACACCTTTGCCCAAGCTTGCTCTGCTCTCTAGTCTTTGCTGGTGTCGAGACGCATCTCCTGTTATTACAGCCCGCAGCTCGAGCAGCCGCAGAGCAACGTTCTGCTTCCACTCGCACGTCACTCAGCTTCCTTGTACCGAAAACGAACGTTAGCGTCCCTGGCAGTGGACTGTTTCTATCTTTAGCGCCGCACAGGAACTTGCAGAATGGATTAAACTGTGTTGAGAATTTTAAGAAAACGTCAGTGCATTATATTATGCCTGAATGACCATGCTAAATTCTCAGACGCCATCAATTTGAGAGCAAAACATTGTATGAGATTTTTAACTGTGCCCTGGCAAGTCCCAGCACAAAATAAGCACTGCTTGTATTGGAATAACTGTTGTTAAGATTATCCCACACAATGACAATTCAACTGTACAGTTTTTACGTATAATTGTATGATCCTCATTGTAGTTCCTCCACAAATTTTCAATTATCCTACTGTATAATATTGTTTCAGGGCTCCTTGTCCCCTTGTTCCATATAGAAAGGGGGTAGAGATTTTCTTACCTGGGGGGCTGGATCCCCTCCCCCCTCATTTTAAACACTGATTGTGGTGTTTCAGGTACTGTCCAATATGCAACAACCATGTGTTCACTGTGTTATCTATGGCGAATTCTGGAGAGTTAGCCACCAAATAAGGATTGACTATGCAAATGATTTATCTCTGTTAAATGAAAGATAAGACAAGTTCCCTTTTGTGTCCCCTCATATAATTGGAATTACTGATCATTGTTGTCCAGGTTATTAATGTGGGTTTGGAGGCTTGTTTATGCAACGTATTAAATGCATTAGTGAGCCTTGATTAACGAGGATGTAACCCTTGAGTCATTATGGAGTCTGATTTGTAAGAACTTCAATAAACAAAGTGGTTTACCAAACCTGTAAAGTAGTTTATATGTCTTCTTTCGGAACAATATGAACTGTCCTGAGTTTTTTCATATTTTTACTGACAGGAATAAACTAACTAACTAACAGTACTGTATGGTTTTTATAACTTTTTTTTTTTTTAATAGCTATATCAACTGTTTTGATCAATATCCATTATCCATTGCATCATTGCGGCCTGGAATCTGAATTCAATAACAAGGGCACACAACGGTCATCATTAAGAAACATTTTAATCACCTCTGCGCTGCCCAGCGGAGAGAGGAAGCCTATGGAGAGGTTTATATCAAAACGATAAACATGAATGTGGCTTGAGAGACCGCAATACAGCTTATGGAGTGGAATCTCTTTAGACATTTATCAGGTTACAACCAATCACTTTAGTTTGATAACAAAAAACAGCAGCACACACTGGGAACAGACCGCCATTGGGAACACCTGTCCAATCTTGAGGGTCTCATTAAGGATACATCTCAGGTCTGTATGTATACGCAACAGTTTGAAATAACAAAGTAACTTTTTTACATTGGGACCGGAGGATCTTCAGTGTCCTGAGAGGGTTACGTTATGTGTTTTATCTTGGAAATGTAATTAAGAAGTTTATCCAGATAATGAAACACAGTGTTTACAAGTATTTTTCGGGGGGGGGGGGGGGGGGGTTGTTTTGTGTTTTTCAACACCCAATACAATTGCAAGAGGTTTTAGAAATAGGACAACAAAATGCATTCGTCCAAATAAGCTGTGTGATAATGTCTGCTGATCCGATTGTTCTCAGCCCATTGAATGGAACACAGTCATCAAAGATTTGTATCAGTAGCAGTTGTCGTTGTGTGTGAACAGTACTATAGGGAAGATCCATTGTGTTAGTAAGAAAAGACGTCCCCCCCAAAAAGGTAATCCACTGTAATGTCATAGTTTGCATCTCTGGTTACTAATGGACATTATTACAAATACATAGGGTCAAATGCAATTCCATTTTTATCTGGAACCATTGGTAGCACTGGGATTGTAAAATTAGGGGGGGGTGAATAACATGAAATCTGAGGGGACAGTGGCAGAAAGAGATGGGAGATTGGAGCCATTTTTTAAGTTAACGGTAAAACTCGATAAAATATGTTTTTTATTGACTTATCTCTCAATCTGACATTGAACAAAACTTTGAAAGGAGGACGGGCTGGTGCAGCTCCCTGAGTGGGGACTGGTTCTGTTTTCAAAGGAAGACAAGCTGGTGCATCTCCCTGAGTCGGGACTGGTTCTGTTTTCAAAGGAGGACAGGCTGGTGCAGCTCCCTGAGTGGGGACTGGTTCTGTTTTCAAAGGAGGACAGGCTGGTGCAGCTCCCTGAGTCGGGGCTGGTTCTGTTTTTCACAACACTGGGGTCTGCCTCCCTTTATTACATTTAATTAAAATACTGAGGAAAACAGGAAGGTTTACAAATTTAATTCTAAAAGTGTTGAGATCAGCTAGACAATTAAGATAGACCTGAATGTTAGCAGATAAGAGTTAATCATACATTATTTAAGTAAAACATAGAAGAATACCAAACAGAAAATGCCTTACTTCATCAAATGTATTATTTTATTTTATTACCTTTTCCCTTGATCTTCAGTTCCAAATAAATAAGGGCAGTCGTACCACAAAAATACAAAAATCATCTAATTAAACAAATCCAATGCATATATAAACAAATCTCTACCAAACTGCCTCCCTCGATTATAGAAAGCTTGAAGCAAGAGGCACTGAAGGTCAGACTATTTTTTCATGTATAGTTTATTGTGTAAAGAATACATCTGGTTGGTATAAATACACAGTGAATAGTGTTATATGACTTAGATATGAGTACATAAATTCAGCTTACATGATTACACAGAATTAGGAAGAAGAAAAATTACAAAGCAGAAGTTTATACAAAATATACATGTTACCCATTCAAGTAAAACCAAGCTTTTGGCAGTGTGGAGTAGTGGTTAGGGCTCTGGACTCTTGACTGGAAGGTCATGAGTTCAATTCCTGCTGGGGGACACTGCTGCTGTACCCTTGAGCAAGGTACTTTACCTAGATTGCTCCGGTAAAAACCCAACTGTATAAATGGGTAATTGTATGTAAAAAAATAATGTAATTGTATGTAAAATATAATGTGATATCTTATAACAATTGTAAGTCACCCTGGATAAGGGTGTCTGCTAAGAAATAAATAATAATAATAATAATTATGTGCTGCTCCATTCAGAGCAGCCTCTGATTCCCTGAGAACAGCCAGCTCCATTCAGAGCAGCCTCTGATACCCTGAGAACAGCCAGCTCCATTCAGAGCAGCCTCTGATTCCCTGAGAACAGCCAGCTCCATTCAGAGCAGCCTCTGATACCCTGAGAACAGCCAGCTCCATTCAGAGCAGCCTCTGATTCCCTGAGAACAGCCAGCTCCATTCAGAGCAGCCTCTGATACCCTGAAAACAGCCAGCTCCATTCAGAGCAGCCTCTGATACCCTGAGAACAGCCAGCTCCATTCAGAGCAGCCTCTGATTCCCTGAGAACAGCCAGCTCCATTCAGAGTAGCCTCTGATTCCCTGAAAACAGCCAGCTCCATTCAAAGCAGCCTCCGATACCCTGAGAACAACCAGCTCCACTCAGGGTAGCTAGAGGCAGTTGGAGACTTGATTCAGGGATCTTTTTTGGTTTCAATTTGATCTAAACTTTATTTAAGCTTCCAACATTCAGATAAAGTCAGGTATTCAGCTGAGTCTGAATGAAATGATCAATTTCAAGCATTTCCAGCTGGCTGTTACACTGACTTTTTCATTTCCATATAAGTCCACTGAACGTTATGGGCTTTTGGTGAATTCACAGCAAAATCGTACATGTTTTATTTTGAACAAATTCGACTCTTGAAGTAAATGTGTGGGTTTCCTGAATAGCTACTAAGAAAAAGTTCAAGAAAACTGCAACTTGGACAAACTACGCAAAGCAGAGTTTCATGTTTTCACACGGACAACTTCACTGTTGACAGGATGCTCACCAAGCAGTGAGTAGACACAGTTTTCATCATCTCTAACGTCAAGAGATGGGAGAGGAGTCGACCTTTCACCAGCTGGCTCAGTAGCAGGACGATGAAAGAAAGCTTCTGGGAAGAAATAAGCAAAAAAAATGTATGTTTCTAAAAAAAGGCACATTGTCTCCAGAAATAAAACTGTATTGACACAGTGCAATCCTCGAAACCCTTTATAATCTTCATGTTGTAACACACAGTATAGCTGAAAATATTATCGTACAGATTCGATAAAGGAGGATGCCAGCAATGTGTTTGATAAACTCCCACTACAGTACGCTGTTGCTGATCTGAAACTGCACAGTCATTACCACATCGAAACACAACAAGAGTGGGAACAAGTAGCTTGCATAAAAATAGAATTGGAAAGAGATCACAAGATTGAGTTGTTGCCTCTCAGAGGATACACAATTAAATGTATGCACATCTTTTCAACTAATAAAATACAAAAAAAGTCCAACACTTACTTATATTTGTACAGCGTGTGAGAATTAGAAGTGATATCACAAGCAAGAGCACACATGAACCAAGAGCGATTAAGATCTTCCAAATCCACATCGAATCTGGAAAAGTATTTGAAGGTTCTAAAATACAAATACACAAGGGCCTGTGGTCATTGTTGAGTCTAACATTGATCTATCATGAATCCGCTGCAGGCAGTATACACACTTACAGTACAAACAGACAAGGAAGGGGGACTCGGGAATATACAGGAAAATGACCCTTAACATAACTTAAGTATTATTTATTTTTACTCAACACTTAAATAACTTAAATGCGAGTTGAATTAACTGCCTGAAACAATACAATGCAGAACCTGCAATAGATTTAATCATATTTAGCAATAACAACCCTACCTTGGTTATCTTCATGTGCCGATACAGTAACACTTGCAGTGAGGGGTGATTGAAGCGTGGAATGGTTGACCTGACAGGTGTAATCTCCACTTCCAGACACACTGCAGTAACTTGTAAGAGTAAAGGAGCCGTCATCATTAGAAGTCAGATTCTCCTCATGAGTGTCGTTGCTGATCAGTTCTCCATCTTTAAACCAGGACACCTCAATGTGCTTTGGGCTGAAGCCCTCCGAAGTGCAAACCAACCGGGTGCTTCCATTGGAACTGTTCACATAAACCAGCCTGATGTTCGGACGGGCTGAAAATAGATCAGCGCAATGGGGGTATCAGCTAACTCTTCTAGTTTATTGTTAACTTTAAATAAATCACATTGCATTTCTTTTTATACTCTAAACATCTTAAAATATCACTTCAACTAAAATATGTGCCACTTGAAATAAAAGTTAGCAAAGTACATTACGTGTGTCTAATTACAGTGTACTTACACAGTAGTTACTTGTTAAATACATGCGTACTTACACATAATTACAGTGTTATTGTGCATACTTACAATGTACTTAATGTGTAAATCTTTTTGCACAATATATGTAAGTACACAATTGTATCAGAAAAGGGTTAGGGTTAGATTTAGAATTAGGTTTAGAGTTAGGGTTAGAGTTAGGATAAGGGTTATATCATGCAAAAACATGTACCCATTATGTACATGATTTCAATACATTATAACATTGTAATTATATATTATAACTATGTAAATACAGTTATTAGAGACCATTCATGTAAAGTGTATGTATGTGTGTGTGTGTGTGCGTGCGTGTGTATTAGGGCTGTTAAGAGATTCAAATCGCAATTAATCTTGAGATTAAAAAAATGTATCTCAGTTCATCTTGGTTTTAATTGCATATTGACACAATTACTGCATCCATCTCATTTAAGTTTGTTTTACTACTAATGCTATTATTATTATTATTATTATTATTATTATTATTATTATTATTATTATCCAAAAAACAACCCAGCATAAAAACCCTGTTTTCCTATTTCTGGATTCGCTTCATAGTTTTATATTTATTTACAATCCAGCATGTTGTTAAATTGTTTGAACCAACTGCTAAATCACAATGGAGTCTTATTGTATTTACAATTATCAGTTTCCTTTACATACAAAATTCATTGTCGTTTAAATAATAATAATAATAATAATAATAATAATAATAATAATAATTTTAAATTATATTTTATTAATAACCTGAAATTGCCTAAATAAAACAAAACATTCACTGAGTAATGGTTATTATTAACTTTGAAATCTGCATCATCTACATGGCTTTGGCTAACTTGAGCTTTGTATGACTGAATTAATTTTGTAAGATATAGAAATGTTTTTAAGGTAAAATTTACAAGATTATAAATGTTTTTTTTTTGTTTTGTTTTTTTTTTAGACAGAATTGAAATACAGGAAGATAAACTTTACGTACCTGTCACTTGAAGAACTGTTTTGTTTTCTGTTATAGATTGTGTTGGTGGAGGTATAACTCTGTCCAATTTACAGGTGTAAATATCAGAGTCATTTAAAATAAGAGCTTTAATTATAAGAGATATAGTATTGGTCTTGTTATTCCATGTCATGTTGAAGCGTTCATTACACTGTTCTTCCCAAGTACTGTAGTTCCCAATCACTTTGTAACACAAGGTTGCATTTCTTTGTAAAGCGACAGCCATCCCTTCAGTGTTACTTAAACCATGTAAACAATCAATAGTCGCTGTTCCTCCTTTCAGTGCTGTGATAACGTGTGGATCCTGGGATGCTGTGACTTTGAAAGAAAGAAAGAATAAAAATGCAGAGATCATTTTGATATAATAACACCAAATACAATGTATAATTCATGAAAAACATCAAAGAGCAAATATATGCCAAACATATTAAATACTTGTGCATGTGTTAGTCATTCCATATTTGTTATGCAAAAAAGTTTAATACCTGTTCAAGGAAAAAGTCAAAAACAATTGGGGTTTTTGCATTGGAATAGAACAAGTTTTGTAGATGACCATGGTGCACTGACGGGCAATCATGCAGGTTATTGATTCCTCCACTGTAAAAGACTTTGGGCACATCTGCAGCTCTAAGAGGGTCACACAAACTGAACGCTTACATATACAATCTCCTCACTGGAATTATTCAAGCACAATCATTTTAACAAATGTTGAGGATGCTACTGAAATACCTTTCACTATTTCATTATGAATTATTAATATAACCACCCGTTTCACTTTCACTAAACCATTAAAATAGAATATTTCCATTTTTTTCATGCTTGATTTTAATCAATGCAACTTTAACCAAAGTAGTAGAAACCCTAATCTTAAAGAGGTAACGCAGTTCCTGACCATTTTTCCACCCAACCCGTGGGTGTGTCACAGAACATGCGATGGCTCCTGTCGAATCCCGAGCAAGGGACGGACAGCTCAGCCAGGACACTAACTTGTATGACTCGCCCCTGCCTTTACCAGATGAACCACTTGTGGACCCGTCATCTTTTTTTACAAGTCAACAGTGAAAGCATTGAAGGACAATAACAGCAAACATCAGCAGTCTGGTTAAACATGAACAGTTCCCTTCATCATGAGTGACCAGTGTTTGTATAGAATAGAATCTCACCTGCATTCCAAATGAATAAGACCAAAACAAGGGTAGCTCGACTCCTGTGCAGCAACATTTCATTGAACTGGATCTAAAAGAACACAAAATATCACAAGCATTTGAGAACTTGATTACCACTCATTTGTTAACCCAATAAACATTGTTAGCAAGATCAATAATTGTGCTGCACCTGCCCTGAATGTAAATCTGTGGTTTTCTGCAACCAATGCTGTATCGCAGAACCGTTTTACTAAACATCATAAAATATCTTTCAGGAGCGGAAACACACCCTCTATTCAGTATATTGACCTGTGTGTGTGTGGGAGGGGGGTTCCAGGATCACACATCACTACAGCAACCTGGCAGTGTGATTACATTGTTTATTTAAGTTAACACTTCACTTACTTACTGAGAGTGAACTCAATTAAACTTTTTCACACCACACTAGGGTCGATGACAGTGTGCTTATTTATCTCTGATGATTTATAGTCCTTCTAAAAATGTCCATTCCAGATCCAACACCTTTCCCTGCTTTTGCTGCAGATTTGTAGATCTTGTATTGCATAGGCGGGGTTGTTTTATTGATTAATAAATCAAAGCAAATCATCTTTAATCTTCTCCAAAGCTGTTGCAGAACAGGAATAGACCACTCAGAAGCTGCCAATGTGTATCACAGCATCGTGACTTGATGGAACAAGATTGATCCATCAGGAAAAAATATTTTTTGTTTGCCATACAAAATATAAAAATAATGATATATTTGAACAGTAAGCTTTTCTTGTTATTAATACCTTAAGGTATATAATGTATGCGATGTATTTTGCAAATGGGTCATTTAAGGGATGGGGGAGGGCCTGAGTCAAAGGAACATTTTGGATATGTTTGCTGCAGCAGGTGGAAAACAGAAGAAATTAAACAGCAAGGACGAATTCACCTTACGGAAGAAACGACATTATACATCAATGTTCTTAAGAAACAGTGTTACAGATTTGAAAACTAGATTCAGACTCATGTGTTGGTCTGTGCCGTGCATTTTCAGATTTCAATTTGACCCTATTTCGAATCTTTAGGGTAAATTACGGTTTTCTTTTTTTTTTTTTTTTAAAGTTATTAATTCATGTCATGCACTGGGTTCTTTACAGCCCATCCATTGCTTGATTTGGGGTGAATACGGCATTATTTAAATTACCGGTAGTATCATAAGGTATTGCAGTTCTCACAGAATATAATTTAAACACTAAAAAAAGCATGGCGGTACTGAACATAAGAAATTTAAGAACGAGAAAAGGCCATTTGGCCTACTTGTGATCGCTCGCTTTGGTGTCAGCGTGGTCCGTTACCACAAGTTTTAGAATAACATTGTAAAAAAAAAGTCAAAAATACAGCCGATAGTGAAAGTATTTTCCGGCGTACAGCACGAGACGGAGAAGGTTATGGTAGGTTACAGTGTTTGGTGCAACTGACAGAAAATATTAAGAATAATATCAATCAAAAACAAAAAGTTTTTTTTTTACTTTTAAGAAATTTGCTTTAGTTGGTAAAAGTAAAAAAAAAAAGTTTTAACGCTACATAGAAACTAATCAAGGTTTACTTTGCATAGTGGTGTGTAATAAGTAAACATATACCATAAATATCTTAAAAGAAGGAAAAAGAAAATATAAATTACAATACAATTATAATATCAGTTATAATAGTAACTAGTGTCCTTATTGGTCAGACCTAAACCATAAACCAAAATAAATGTACTAATCAGCATATATCAAACGAAATGATTATTTTCAAATCGCTGTTACATTAAAGTTATAGCAATATTTACGAGAATACACGAGGTTGTTGTTGTGCAGCTGTTAACAAAGCCCCAAATTGTCAGATACCCTTGAAAAAAATACAGAAGGATATAACCGAAAAAATAAACGCAACCTCTTTCATAAAAAGGTCAAATAAAGAAGTCCAAAAAAGATTCTGGAACTGCTGTTTTGCAGTTGTGAGGCATAGTTCAACCATAAGTCGCTTTGGATAAAAGCGTCTGCTGAATAACTAAATAATAATAATAATAATAATAATAATAATAATAATAATAATAATAATAATAATAATACAGCGTGCCTATAGAAAAACAAATCCTTAATTTATTTCAATATTACAATGTATTCTCTGATGCAATATTAATATTCATATTTTTTTAAATGCTGAATGTTTCTGTATGTTTGTGAAAAATCATATTAAAAATGTTCAACATTATTATGCGTTTGTTACATATGTTTTAGAATAGTCATATGTTAATTATGTATTTAATATATTCTAAAATTAGCCAGCCTCCACTCCGAAGCCCCTGTTTTCTGAACAAGGCACTGTTCTACACTATAAACAAGTCGTGAGCCAGGGTACTTGGCAACTACATCAGTGGTAATACACTGAGCATCACATAAAACCCGTGACATCAAAGTGACATCAGTCCTTTGACATAGAAGACTGACAGATGCCTGATGTGTTTCCAGCTGTTGCCTGGATGGCACCCGTTGCATGAAAATGAAGTGCTGCTGTAACCTTTACAAGTACAGGTATGGCGTGACTGCGGGCTGTTTGTGATTCTAAATCAAGCAGATCACACAGCTCTGTTACAGTGCCTATATCCAATCTGTATCTACGCATAACTTGTTTTAGAGTTAGATCTAGAAATGTCTGACGGGGACGAACTATTTTGGGTTTAGGGTGAGGTCGTTTTCTCCTCCTCCCATTCCCTCTCATGCTGCAGTCAGAGAGTTGGAAGCGCTTCCATAGCCTCCATTGTCGATTACAGCTCAGTCGCCATCAGCGGTCGCAGGTTAAATAAGACGCGAGAGGGGTCATGTCTTATTGCACGTCTATTTTGTTGTACTAAGTGATCACATAAATGTTTTGTGCCTTTTGAAAATAAGCCGTTAATTGCAAAATAGAACCAATTACGGATTTCAATTAGTTAACAAGCTGTAATGCGAGTGAATAATACAACGGTGTTATAATACGACTTTGAAAGATACAGTTTACTGCCTGTCTTGTGACGCAAAGGTGTTTTGTGACCAATTTTTCACTTTGCCCCCTATGAAAGTCAGGCTGTGTCATTCTTTGTGGAAAGCAGGTCTCTTTATGAAATGTATCACTCAACTCGAGGTTGAGTGTATAAATCTGGTGAGATGTATTCAGATGGACGCTCTAAAATAAAGAGTTAAACTGCATTACCCCTGGCTCTTTTTGTAAAGCCTGTGCAATACATTACTTTTTTTTCACTGATCTGAAATAAGATGCATTTCGCTTTGTTTGGTATTCTTTTTTTTCCAATACACACCCACAGTATATAGTATATGCAAGGCTGTGGTACAGTGGGCTGCATGTCGATTTGGTGCACTTCACAATCGAAGGGTGGAATTTCAGACAGTTACAAAACAATAAGGTAATGCGTAGTAACGTTCTAGCAATAGAACACAACTGCAATATTGTCTTATCAGCCCCTTATTAAAATGTACAGTATACAAACACAAAAATCTATTTGACTTTCCTTAACTGATTATACATTGTAGATACTTTCTATTTAAAACTTAGCAGACCGCAATAACACTTTAAAAACACATTTCAGTAACAGTAATATTATTTATTTATTTATTTATTTATTTGCTGAAAGTACCTAGTGGTTAGTAGCACAAGGGAACTGGAACTTTTTAAAACTATTTCTGTCTTACAAGTTACAGTTCCCTATTGGAGAAACACATTTAGGTTAGAAAAACAGACATTAGTAAATAAATAGGAGCAATAGCCAAGACATGAGAGTTCAGAATCAAATTCAGGACAAATTCAGAAGCTACTTCAAACAGTACACACTTTTCACAAGATGAAAGTAACAGCCAGGCTTTCTGTTAATAGACACTTTTGTTTGTTTGTTTTTTAACTGGTAACAACTAACTTACTAACATCTTACTAACATTATTTTTTTGTTAATGGTTTGTTAATTATCTATTACAATGAACAGCTTTTCAAATTGGGATGATTAGTTCAGGGGTTCATTTGTAAACGAAAAGGCACCTGAGCTAATCTGATGAACAGGAGTGATGACACCGTTGTTTAACGGTGCTAGTATTTTGGTGATATATGTAAGTACACAATTGTATCAGAAAAGGTTTAGGGTTAGGACTAGGGCTAGGGTTAGGGTTACTGTATATTATGCAAAAAGTTTCACACATTATTAACATTGTAACTATGCGTAATAACATTGTAATTATGTGGAAGTACACATGTGTTTACTAAGTAACTACCATGTAAATACACAGGAATTAGAGACACTTGATGTAAAGGATTACCAAAAAAAAAAAAAAAAGAGTAAAATCAAACGTTGTTAAAAAATATGTTTCTGTATTATATTCTTAAAAAATATATTTGTGCAATTATAATGAAGTAGCTCACCTGCTCAATACCGGTATATCCTCGCTTCAATGCACAGCAGTGAACTCCTTCATTATATCTGCTCTGTGTAACGTGCATGGTTTTAAGTCGCAACTTAAAAATCGATCGGAACCTTACGATGTAAGAAGGTGGATTTCTCGTACATGCTGTATGTGGTTAGGACTTCCTTTCCATGTGTGCACCAGACTTTAGAATCACTTTGCATCCGATGTGCAGAGCGGAAGCTAGTAACCGGGACTTTTATATATATAAATATATATATATATATATATATATATATATATATATATATATATATATATATATATATTTACAGTGAGAAAAGGCCATAATCCATTACACAATTACACTTACACACTGAAACTTTGCATCAAACCTGTGAAATCCAGCAAGTGATTGTATAATTATCATATCATTTACTTCCAACTTCATCAGTTATATGCTACAGTTATAGTAATGGATAAAATGCATAATATAGACAAATAATAAAATTTAAATGAGAAAGAGCTACATTGATGAACCACACCACTAGTACAGTAGGCTGCATCCTTTAGAGCCATTGTTCTCTCTCACAAAAAGCCTTTGGTCAGTGATAGTTACTCTGGGTTCAGCTGCTGATTATTAGTCACTTTTAAATGACAACAGCAGTGGATCATACTATTGTATTTAGGAATACTAAAACAAAGAAATCAATGATAAAGTATTTCTAAGCTCAGCGCTATCGAGTGTGTAATAGTGATCGTATATGGATCGTATTGTATTCAGTAACGTTAATAAGTAATTCATCTACAGTTTATGTGTAGCAATATTTAGATCTGCCACCTTTTAGATCATTAAACAAGACCCCGGTTTGGTCTAAAGCTCCATGTTTTTAGTTTTTAACAGACCTCCAGGGATCAATAGGGTCCTGTGCTTAAACTGGATGCATGTATTGTGTACGGTGGAGACTGTCTTTTGAATGTGTTTTCACCATCCTCAAGTACTGAACATTCTTCAGTTTTCTCCTCTCTACGCTGTCTATTTTGAGCACCTTTAGGAGATGCCTGTAGAAATCCTGTGACCTGACTGCTACATGAAAGAAAAGCATGGGAACATTGCAAGAGTACTGTGCAAATTTAATGTGGTAAACTTTTATCAGGGTGACAGGAAATACACAGGCAGAGGAGATGTTCAGGAAACACTCAGACAGCGAGAAATACAGAAAACAGAAGTTATGGGGGTGTATCTAGCAAGTAAAACCAAAGATTGGTGTTTGCTGTTTGCATAGCAATCTTACCAAAATCTATTACAAATATTTACTTTTTCAGTTTAATTTTGAATGGTTGTAAATCATGGCTTCTCCACACTCTAGAAATTGGTAGTGGTTCAAAAAGTGTTCCATCTAGCTGTGCTCTGTTAAACTGTGTGATGCTGCTATTGCTTGCCATGGTGAATTGGTTCTTTAATGTTGTACTGTTGCTTGCTTTTCATATGCTTTTACTGTTTTACTCATAGTTCTGCATTTCGTTGCCGTCCTGCACTAAATATGAACACTGTTTTAGCATTTACTATAGGTGCATTCTCTTTGCAGTCTTTAAGAGGTCTTTAAAATGTCTGGATTCATTTCAGGATTAAAAAGTATTCCTTTTACAAAATCTATATTTTTATTACCCCCTTCAGTCACATTTTTCTTTTTGTATTAAAACAACTTTTTTTTATATAAGTTGACCCTCACTTCTAAACATCTATGCATTATAAAGCGTAGCATAGTTCATTTTACATGCATTCTAGTTATTGCTCTACCAGTTTACTGCTCTACCATGCATTTTATATGATAACAAGTTTAGTTTGAATACACAAATTTAAATACTCAATGCAAAAGGTGAACCTCAACATATGTTTTATAAAGGCTGAGGAAGCTTGTTATGAGGTTATGTATTCTATTGTTTTTTATTATTATTATTAATTACGTGCAAAGCGCTGTGAGACTGTTGGCATAGCTGCTATATAAAATGATGTTCTATTGCACCCACATGTTGTGAGGGGGATTGGTCTGTAACATGTGTTTTTTCACACACGCTCATTTACTGTCAGCAGCTGACCTTGTTCCTCAGCCTTTATTAACTAAAACTGGTCACAGTCTACCTCAAACCCAATGCACATTGTAAAGAAAGACCAGACCCATGTTACTGCATTTTATCTGACAAACACGTTTCTGTTCCACCGTTATTACATAATACGCTGTGGTTCAGCTGTGGTAGTCAGACCCTTTTACATCTGTGGTGAACTACGTGCTTACATTTCAGTTCAGTCGTGTTTAGCATAAATGCACATTACAGTATGCTATGTATCTTAAAATTGCACTGCAGCACCATTTTATAGAGCATGTTTTCAACTGGACAATAAAGAATGATTACATGGATAGAGTGTAGATGCATTTTGTAATGTTTTAATTGCACAATATACTGCACACAATTACAGAATATTAAAAACAGATTCATATAGGTTCAAAAAGCAATTCAGGGTTACATGTTCAAGACAGAATGTAACAGGAGTTAGGCCGTATCCTTGATGTGATTTGGATGGTGTTTAAATCCGTACCTAGAATGAAGGGAACAAAAAAACATTTAATAAAACGTGTTTGCACTGCTGTGAACTACAGTACCGGTACTCTGATCAGGGAAGCATTGTGTGGTTACTGAGTGTACTTAATTTGTAAATTCAAAGCTGCACGTGTACAGTAATGAAGTCATTTGCAAAACGTGTTCATTTTTACACAATTAACCTAAATAAAGAGCAGCAGGAAATCAATCCAGGGGCAAGAATATAAGGCCAAGAAAAGCATTGCCCCTGTGTAATACAAAAAAAAAGAGTTTTGTACTAGTTTTGTTTTTATTATTTAATTAAACAATAAAATATATATATGCAATATATAGATTTTATTATTATTTCATAGATGTCTGATCATTTTGTTAAAAAAAAAACAAAAAAAAACCCTCTTCCACTGTACTACAGTACTTGTAAAATGTAACCAGCACAGAGTTGTGAGTAATACAATAAATCAAGAAATGCAGTAAGCACAGGGACAGGATCTTTTACAATCTATTTCAAAAAGACCTGCAAGCTTCTTAATTACTCATAATGTGATTCATATAATGTGCACATATTTAGTCTATTTTTCCGTTTTTGAATGTTATACAAATACTTCAATATAGAAATGATATGCATTAGAAGTATTTTTGTGGGTAATGCAGGTGTTTAGGCCTTTACTGTGATGTAGGGAACTGTTTGGTAATTCATTTTTATTGTTAAGGAGTTTACTATGCTGATTTATATATTATACTGTTATACTATATGTGAATCCTTCATTTTTAGAATGATTATTTTATTTGTTTGTATCATGTCATTTAGGTAATAATCTTTAGGGGTTTATCCTGGAGACCAACGTTGTAATTAATAAAAACATATTTATTACAATTATGTTTGGTTATAGTTCAGAAAAGCAGGCTCTTCAGTTAGAGATGGGCTCTACTGTTTTATTAATACCATTTAAAAAAAGAAAAATTTAAAATCCACAAAAAATCAGATCATTTTCAAATTTTCAAATAGAACTTCTAATTTTCTCATAGAACTGTATCTGCAATAACACTTTTATCTATTTTTCTTAAAAAAAAAATATTTTCCTGAATTATTTAAAAAACATTTTTTTAATGTTTCTTAATGTATTTACCCACAAAATGCTCTAACTCTTGTCTCTAATTTATGTATAATAATAATAATAATAATAATAATAATAATAATAATAATAATAATAATAATCATTTGACAAACAATAAAGTAATTTTAATGAAAGAAACACACTTGGAATGCCTTATCATTTCCAGTACCTGTGTATTATGAGCAATATTGCACAGATGAAGAGGAGGCCAATAACCACCACTGCCAAACGAAACAGGTGATGACCTGTGAAGACAATGTTAAAGTGCATGAGTTCTACACAGGTGATGACCTGTAAAGACAATGTTAAAGTGCATGAGTTCTACACAGGTGCATGATTACTTCTCATCCATATACTAATAAAAGCAAACACATGAAACTTTAGCTGAGCAGAACATGATGGTAGCAATCGACAGGCTCCTCAGCTATAGGGTCTTACAATGGGATTGCAATGGCGTGACATTCAAAGAGTGCACGGGTGCAAGTCAGTCAGCCTGTGCACATTTCAATCGCAATCATTTTGAAACTGAAATAGTTTCTTTTACAGAATCTGCCAGACCTTGCATTGCACATTTTCTAAATTAACAGCGATTAATAATGAAGCAGTTGATAAACCGTTTTTTTGTTTGTTTGTTTTTCTCGTGTTTATTTGCGAGGGAAACCAAAAGGGATTTTTATCAGTTTGTCTTATATTCAGTACTTCTGCCAGTCCCGCTTTCGTTTTCATATCAGTAAACATTATTATTTTAATGACACTTGATTACAGCCTCATACCGTGTTATTGAACACATTCTTATTCACACCTTTAGTAATAAGTGTTTATAACACTTTGAAGTGTTTTTTTAGCATCCTTGTATGTTAATACATTCGAACAGAACATTAAAGTAAAACAAACCCTTTAAACTTCGGTCTTTCAAGTCATTTTAACTTGTTTTAATGTCTTTACTTACTGAGCAGATTTCAACGTTGTTTTTTTTTTTTTTTGGTGGTTTATAAATGGTTCTTGTTCAGAACTCATCATGTTATTTGAAAGACTCACAAGCCCTTAACATGCTTTTAGTTAGTTCAGTATAGCACTGCCTACACAGACGGATGAGGTAAGGTTATGAATAGAGCAGCACAGTAATATTCACTCTGGTGGTTAATGAAGAGCGGAATGAACTTTCCTCTGCAGTCAAGAAATAGACAAATAGCTTCTCTGTAAACGCACTGTAGTAAAAGCATAGCAAAGAAGCATCTTACACAAAGCACAGTTGAGCTCAGGCAAGCATGCTACTGTACATCAGTGATGAGTAAAGCATTGGAAAACATGCTTAACTATAGAAAAGCATTGAAAATGGAAATCGCATGGGGCACTTACTTTGCACATGTAAATCTTCATGTGCCGATACAGTAACACTTGCAGTGAGGGGTGATTGAAGCGTGGAATGGTTGACCTGACAGGTGTAATCTCCACTTCCAGACACACTGCAGTAACTTGTAAGAGTAAAGGAGCCGTCATCATTAGAAGTCAGATTCTCCTCATGAGCGTCGTTGCTGATCAGTTCTCCATCTTTAAACCAGGACACCTCAATGTGCTTTGGGCTGAAGCCCTCCGAAGTGCAAACCAACCGGGTGCTTCCATTGGAACTGTTCACATAAACCAGCCCGATGTTCGGACGGGCTGAAAAAAATTTCAAACATAAATGTCTAAAATTAAATTAAAATTTAAAAAACCCTCCCAAATGTTAAAAATGGAAGGGTAGAATAAAAGTTGTATTATCCAATATGCACATTGAATAAATACAATCTTAATGTTGAAACATGCATTGCTGTGCAGTAATCCAGTACGCTCATGCCTTTCTATTGGTATTGTGTGATGTGGTAAATCCTGTGCTTCTACAGTGCCTCCCAGGGCAGGTACTACTAAACCCTAAACACCAGTAAACTTCCACTATCAAAGGTTCACTAATGAAGGTAAGCTTTTTGCCCTTAATTATTAAAGAAAGAATGAATTCATTCCACTTCAGTTTTTACCAGTTTGTAGATTATCATCTATTATATGCTGTATACAAGAGCATGTACTACTATCTGCAGGCATCTGTTTTGCCACCCTGTTTCTAAGGGAAGTTCTTAGTAACATGAAGAAGACCAGTCACTTGAAGAAATGTTTTGTTTTCCGTTACTGATTGTGTTGGTGGAGGTATAACTCTTTCCAATTTACAGGTGTGAACACCAGTCATTTAAAATAAAAGCTTTAATTATAAAATATAGAGTTAAAAAGATCAAATATTATTAATGTGATACTGGAACAAGATGAGTTTGGAGTTAGTAGACTTATAATAATACATTCACACTCAGATGTCATTCATTAATAATACCTCGTATTAAATCAGTTTTGTAATCTTGTTCCGTTCTGTTTTATCACAAGGACCAGTAGAGCTTCATTATTATTATGAATTACTCATATAGCACTCATCTTTCAGCCATATGGTGTGTTGTCATTTTTCTTTTGTGTGTTGCAAGTTGTATCAGAAAAAAAACATCATTTAGAATGTTTCAATCAATTATAGATGACAGGTTTTCTTTGACCAGATTCATTATTATTAGGAATTGCATACTATCTTTCCCGTAAAAGAGCAATTGTATTTTTGGTTGATGTAATATCAGCTTGCCTATAATTAACTTTGAAAACTGCATCCTCTAGCATGGCTTTGGCTAATTCGAGCTTTGTATGACTGTGAATTAATTTTGTAAGATATAGAAACGTTTTTTTAAGGTACAATTTACAAGATTATAAATGGGGTTTTTTTTAGACAGAATTGAAATACAGGAAGATAAACTTTACCTACCTGTCACTTGAAGAAATGTTTTGTTTTCTGTTATAGATTGTGTTGGTGGAGGTATAACTCTGTCCAATTTACAGGTGTAAATATCAGAGTCATTTAAAATAAGAGCTTTAATTATAAGAGATATAGTATTGGTCTTGTTATTCCATGTCATGTTGAAGCGTTCATTACACTGTTCTTCCCAGGTACTGTAGTTCCCAATCACTTTGTAACACAATGTTGCATTTCTTTGTAAAGTGACAGCCATCCCGTCAGCATTAGTTAAACCATGTAAACAATCAATAGTCACTGTTCCTCCTTTCAGTGCTGTGATAACGTGTGGATCCTGGGATGCTGTGACTTCAGTCATAGTGCACAGTAAAAACAAACAAACAAAATGCAGTGATTAGTTCAGTTTGATTAATACACATTAAATACGTTTCATGATAATCCTAAAATGAGCCTGTGGATAATGAGCTTTCTCAACACAGTTCTCTTTACCTTTTTGATTTAAAAAGTCTTCGAGCAACAGGCAAACTGAAACCATCAGGAGTAGCTTCATGGTATCTGCTGAAAAAAGACAATGAAATTACAACAGGCCCACGGTCAAGTAAAATAGCTTTACTTGGACATTTCTGCCCAATATGTGTTCACTTTAATCATTACATTTTGTACTTACTGCAGCCAGACGTTCTTGAGGTTGCAGAGTTGACAAAGCGCAATCTACCTGCAGTCTGTCCCCAAGCGAAGTCATGTGATTCTACCGGACATTGTTTGAAACTTTAAATGCTCGAGTGACTGAAGCTCAGTAGAAAACCACACTATTGTGTGACCTACTTGTTTTAGGAGGACACTGGGGGTTTGTTTCATTTCTCTATTTTTAAAAATAAAAAAGTATCAGTTAAACCCCAGGAAAGCGTATATTTAATTACTAAAATGTAACAATATTACTAAAAAGGTAATAATCAAAATGGAGTCATTTAATATCTGGAATGTTGCAGCTTGATCTTCAGTCCTGCTAACAGCAGAATATCTAAAGGCTTCAGTGGCTGTGAAAGCCTCGTACGAGAAACTCCCCGGGCTCTCACCCGTATCGTTACGGGTCAGCTCTTTTGACCAGAGCGCGGTGACGGGGCTGGGGGGAACAGAGAGTCCTGTAGCTCTACATTTGTGGAACATGATTTAAATAATGGTGCTTAATGCTTTACCACCCCTCTGAATCTAAAGATAAAGCCACAGAATAATATGGGTTTTATTGTGCCTGAATCCCTCATATTCACTATGGTTCTTAGTTCAGTTTTCAGCATTGTGCACATCAGTGATGTGTGAATACAGTTAACCAGTGGGCAGACTATGTTTCTTCAGATGGATCTAGGGAAATGTGGGGGTGTGCAAAACAGCTGGTTAAATGTTTTTGTTGCTGTTATGTATGAGTTAGTACCATTAATACTGTTTATAAATGAACATGTAGAGATCTTGACAACATAAGCCTCACATTCAGCAAGAAATACAAAGCAAATCTAAAAATCAAGAAACAAGATCTGTGTCTGTCTTTGAGAACTGCATTATATTACGGCACAATAACTAGATGAAACTTTTTCTGAATATTTTTTGTCTGAATTATAGATCATTGAGAGGTGAATATCGTGTCTGAAATATCGTTATATGTTGCATGTGATGTGGATTAATGTTTTCTCAACAATCTCAATAAGAATTGACACTTACCAATGCGGTCAACAAATTTAAAATCATTATAATATCTTTCAGTGGAACAAGAACACCAAGTCCTATTTTTGCTGATCTTTTGTGAATCAATACTACCTTCTTCAATAAATACCAACTGCAATACACTTTTACGTTTGAAAATAAATCAGTTTTGTACATACAGTGATTGGTACAGAGATTGAAAGAAACTAAGAATTAGTCGGCCAGACAAATGCAGAGTCCCCTAATCAATTGAATTTTAATACATTTCTAAGTAACATACAGTATTGGTCCCTGTAGGACAATGAAATAGTGTTCCACTTAGTCTTCAGTTATAAATTAGTGTGCTGGTTAAGGACTATTTGAATACTTTGTTAAGATTGTTTTAAGCTAACTTGTGTATGTTCTGTGGGTAGTGAGACTGTTTTTCTTATTAAAACGGGCAGCGCTTATCCACTGAAAACTGTGACCTGTTATCTGAAACCAGATACCAGCCTTTTCTATTGTTCTTGTAAAACTAACCCGTTTTCACACAATAACAAACAAATGTCACCCACAACCGCTGGCTTCAATAAATCTTCAGTTTGCTCTGAACTATTGCTGAAACAGCGTCAGACGCCAGTTCTTTGAACCCAGCATATACCATGCTATTGCAGCATCACGCAATAACACCTCAGAAAAAATAAATGCAGCCCCCAATTCATATGCAAGTAAAGACAGTTAATGTGCTTCAGCACTGTGATCTTTCATCAGTACAGGATTGTTATTGATTAAAACCATTTCCTGTGTGTAGAAACTACCGAGGCCAGCATTTTAATTGGACAGAAAACAAGCAGAGTGGAAAGGGCCAGTTCTAATCTCTTCTGTATCTATTTACCTCATGCACCTCTTGAATAAAACTGCAGGCTAATTTCCATTCACACCCGAGATAATGGAACGTTATCAGATTTATTTCTGATCACATTTGCTGTCACAGTAAACATATATGCACAAAAGTGGTGAAACAGGTTCTTTGCTTTTTCTCTGGTCAGTGGTTACTCCACTGCCAGTCGGACTCCAAAGTAACTAAAGCCGGAGGTACAGTGTGCCACACAGCACGCACGACATCAAGCTCAAAATCTTTTGTTGTGTACAGAATTCAATACTGCAGTGCAAAAGTATCACTGTATATCTAAAAACCAATCACAGAGCAGTAATCAGATAAAAACAACACACACACAAATATCCCTCCTCTTGGCAGTAGCACCAACAATTGCAGTGCACCCTTAAAATACATTCCCCAATAAATACACTAAAACACTAATAAAACAATACAAAAGTGTTTCGCTATATCCAGTGCACTGGCACTCCTAAAACCCCTCCTCACTCCTCCCTTTTAAATACAAGAATGCAGCAGCAATGCTACTTCGTCTTTGTGCATTGACCTCTGCCCCCGTCAGTGATTGTCCTTTCCTGGCTCTGTCACAGCACCAGCTCCCCCACTGTGTTCTCCTTGCTCTGTCTCCTTGGCTGGCTTGTCTCCATGCCTGTGATCCCACGATTGCCTGGCTGGGGTTCCCTGTGTTGCAGCTCGGCCTGGCTGCTCCTTCTCCTTGTGGCACCGCCTGCTCTAGAACAGACAGGAAACCCACGGCCCTTAATGCAGGTTCTTCCTAAAGGATCGGCTCTGATCTGTAAATACTGGTTACACCTCAAGCTGGCTATAGCCCCAGTTAAACAAACAATTGCTTTCCAGCAAAACACTAGTACTTAACTTATGGGGCTTATAGCCCGGCTTTGAGGTGCAACACCCCACTCCTGCTCTCCCTGCAGATCTCTCGAGAGCCTGTCTCCTCCCCTGGACTTCGGCGGCACACACAAGGAGGAGCTGAAAAATACAACACACCATGCTCCGCACGGGATTACTTCTCAGCTAGCTAAACACCAGCTTTAAGCGGACTGAGGGTTATGGTACATATGTAGGAGATACTTGATTGTTAAGCGAATATTCTCACTTAAACTAAAAGTCTAGGGTTACCATGTGACTCCATGTTAACTGGGACAGTTTGGGACAGTTCAGGCTTTTTAACTGGCCCCCCAATGCATTCTGGTAAGTGTAGTCCTGCATCTCTTAAAGAGGTGAAAGGTACCTGAGTAGGTAAAACATACCAGAATGCATTGTGATGTGAGTCAAAAAGCCTGAACTGTCCCAGTGAACATGGAGTCATATGATAACCCTATAAAGGTCTTCATTTAACAAATATACTTTTGTCTACGACAATGTGTCAAATATCCACACTAACACTGTGCGAAATGTAAGGTTTACAAACTTGGTAAACCTTACGTAAACCCACGTAGGCAGCATTCAGTTTACAAAGGTTTTTCTAATGCTTTGTGAAAATGACCCCTGGTGTTCAGTGCAGTTGTTTACCATGATCGAATCTGATGGCTGAGGATTTGTGTTCCAGGCATCGTGGTATTGAGTCTATTTATCCATTTACTTTCCTTTATACTTATATAGTGTACATTATCTCATCTTATTTATTCTCAAACTACACATTTTAGGTCATTCATGTTATGTTTATTTTACTATTTACATACATACACATACATACATACATACATACATACATACATACATACATAACGACTTCAACAAATAGCTCCAATACATTCATTTCAAATCAAAAACAGCAAGTGTGGTACATTAGTGGTGTATTTGTTTACTTTAATACAGTATCTAAAATTCAAAAGTATTTAATACACATCATGTTGTCTTTTGAATCAATAAGTACCTCAGAGTGAAAGTAAATCACACCACTTGGGCTCTACTAAGTGCTGCTAATTGTCATAGATACAGCTGCTTGCGCTGGTTTTACTGTGGTCTTCATGTGCTGTGCTGAACTGCAGGTTTTCATATACAAGGTTATTCAACACAGTCCCTTCATTGGACCTCAGACAGGTACCTGGAATTAGAAAACAAAATCTATCTTCAAGGACTATAGTGCAGCGTGCCAGTGGGGTGGGGTGGGTTCGTGGGTAAAGAGACGCAGCGAGGGTGGAGTGTGAGAATGAAAGAATGTTGTGCACATAAGGCAAACTCTACTAGCTTCGGAACTGCTCGTGCAAACCAGCCTGGCTCTTGTATGACAGTTAAGATGCTGCTTCGGCAAGCACAACAGCCTGAGCTTGTGCCCCAGTCTCCACCTGTGCATTGGGTTGAGTCGCCCAGTCCACTTCAATACCATCCATAACTCAACTCAGACAGAGATTCCATTCTGAACTTCATTCCATTTTGAACTTCATATTCTGCAGAACACTTATGGGCTGTTTCCCTACACCTTATCTCTGAATATATTATTTCTGGCTTTGAACAATAAATAAATAAAATCGACTGACTCATTTGTACTTTTATTTGAGCTTTTTTTTTTTTTTTGAGGTTTTCCCGCGACATACTGCATGCTTTTAACTTGAAGTTTTTCAGATAGTGCTTGTAATCTTAAATATATTAACACTATGCTAGAGAAAATATGAAAAGAATGACTAAATATGATAACATCTTCACACATCGAAAGCCATAGCAGCAGTACCTATCATTAGTACAGCAACATTGTTTCAGGAAATGAGATGCAAGCTTTGAGATGTAATCTTGTTTTCTATTGTTCTTTAAACATCTGCCAAAAGATTATTCAAACCCTGGTGATCTAAACCTCTGGATTATCCAAAACATTATAGTAAAAACATACTTATCACAAACAAGGGCTTTCTCCAGAAGCAGTGTTGGTAGCGCATGTCTGAGTGACTGTAGTGGTCTTGCTGTAGTTTTGACAGGCTGTTCTCTAAAGTCCCTAACAAGACACTGCCACCTTGTGGAATATGAAAACCATCACACTTCTTTTAACATTCTTACTGCTGGGACTTACCTGTGGGGGTTTCTGTTCTGTATTGTGTTTCCTCTGTTTACTGGTACGCCCAGGAAAATCATGGACTTTCCTTTTTAGTTTTGCATGTACAATACAAATCAATAAACCACCGTACAGTTTTTATTTAAATCCTGTATTTATCCAAAAATGAATCTGTGAGTTTCACATCCTAAGAACTACAGCTATGGTCAAACATTTTGCATCACCTAGAATTTTAGGATTGAGACAGAATAGAAAAAAAAATAATATATTCACATAATTTAACATCATGTAATCAAATAAACTACAAAATGATATCACAAAAGTCTACTGGAAGTCTATCATAATAGTAGTACAGTATTTCATGTTAGATTTTATGGAAAAACTACAAAACGGTATGTAATTCAATATGTTAACGTAACATTATTCAGCAGGTTTCAATCGACTTTATGAAACTAAATTTGTTAATTCTATAGGGTGATGCAAAACGTACATGTAATGAGCCTTTTTTTCTCAATAAAAGATAAAGGCAAAAGGTAGAAGAGTCCACTTTAAAGACCACCAGCTGCTCCCCTGAGTCTTCATCAGCAGATTTGACATCAAACAAAATGAAATAACTCATTATCTCAGTTTCTTAGGGTGACAGGGCAGAGCACCATGTAAACCATTGTGTCTGTACCCTTCCCACAGGCAGGCATGCCTGCCAATAGAGAATGTGACTGGACTAGGACGTGTTGGACCTGTTTGGAGGAGAACTGAAAAACATGCGAGAATGTGGTCAAGCTAAATTGGGATCATTAACTGGCAATTTAATAAAGGAGGAGAAAGGATAAGAGCGTCAGTTCAGTTCAGGACTGAAGACCAGCATGTGCTCTGGTTCCCAAACACTGCGAAAGCCGTAATAAATGTAATTATGCAAAGATGGTATTTACTTTTTTTCAGAGCAATATTATGGGAGGTGTACTCAAGATAACCAGGCCCAGATAAAGAAACTAATCCGGTGAGCAAAGACCTTCAGACCTGCACACTTCCTCACACCTCCAGCAAGGCACAGAAAGAGTTTAAAAGAGAGTTTTATTAAAACATGGTGCGGTTAACTGGACAGGAAGCACCTTGTATCAGCAAGCTGCACGCTCTAGTTTGCTGCTTCATGCTAATAGGAGGCAGAAAATGTGTGAACCAATGTTAAAGATGTAAAGATAAATGCTATAGACCTTTTCTGCTGACCTACAAAGTAAAATATACAGCTCACACACAAAATGGAGTGCAACCGAGGTCCCACCGAAACACCAGTTCGGTATTTGACACAGGATCAATGCTTGCTCATCGAAAAATAAGCATGCACAATAACATAGGTCACATTTACTCAATGAGGTAAAAGTGGAATGCTAAATCTTTGCAAATATATATTAGTCTGTTTATTATCTAATTGATACCCCGTGATAGGAATTATAGATACTGAACAGAGGTTTCATTTGTTTAGTTTTTTTTACAAATCTTTATTTTGAATTTACTTAAGCACTTTCAAGTCCGGTTTTTATTTTTATTTTAGAGGTACTCAAAACCAAAACAACAAAGAGTAACGGTTTATTATGTGGGGTGCCAGGTAAATATTTAAAACCAAAAGGCTTGCTCTAAATAATTGCTGATTTAGTGCATTTTACATGTATGAATCAAGGGCATTGCAGATAGTGGAGCACCTGCACTGAAACATGCACTTAAATAATTTGAAGAGCTGTGAATGTTGACATGCATGGTATGATACTGACACCTAGTCATAATGACACTTTGTGGTCTAAGTGATGGTCTGATAAATGGATATATTTATGTGCTTAAATGTTTTTGTGTTGGTGGTTCTGTGGAATCTCTTTGTTTCAAGTAAATAACACCTGAAATAAGATTGAGCTGCGTTCACAGGACACTTCTCAGCTTTGAATAACATAAACAGTTGACAATGCCTCTCATTGACTGCCACCTTCTGCCACCATTCATCACATGATACCAACCACATGGTGTCCTGGGAGAGAAATGAGCCAGAGAGATGTGCCTAATGTTTGACTGAAGCAAAAAGGGTTGACATCGTGTGTTTACTTTGCTTCTCTGCAAAGGCTCTTTATATCAGGTCTACAGGCCTCACAACAAAGACTCCACAACATCTTCCCATGTCTGACAAACCTTTAAGGATGTTTTAAACAGTGTTTTGTTGGGGGCTATTTTTTTTTATTATTATTTCGATAAACCTTTTTCAGCTGTTTCAAAGAAATGTATTCTTCTTGTTTTTTTGTTTTTTTTTTGTTTTTGTTTTTTAAGCAGTCATTAAAATTTTCTCAAGTTTTTAAATCCCTGTGAATATGAGCCACATATCACCCCAAGAACACTTCTCTTAAAGCACACCTCTTAAGTCTCCTGTAATGATTTCAATTCATTCTGAGGGTGCTTATTATAAGTGTACTGTGAATCCAGTATATCTCTGTTGCTAAGTGCCTTGTTTGTAATGCTAGTGTGTGTAAGGCTGGTGAATCCCAGGTCACTGAGAGATATGGTCTTCACTCACCTTTCCGACATTTGAGTAAAATGCTGGTCCCCAGTATGATCGCTGCAGACAGACAGACACATGTGACTATGATTGTGGTCCAGCTTGGGGTGCAGCACTGCACATCTGAAACAACAGCAAGACAACAATGAACTCAAAAGAACATCATGCAGCTTTCTACTTTCAGCTCAGCTGAATGAGAAGCAGAGGCACAACGCTTGCTTTGTGTCTCAGCTGTGCTCAATGCGCTGCACAGCCTAGGTCAGCCCATGGATCAGTTTACACTTTACACAAAACGAAAATAAAAATAAATAAATAAAATAATAATTCCAAACTTCACAACTGTTCAATGTAAAATAACAATAATAAAAAAAAACAAAAAAACGGAATTATCAACTTCATTAATTGTGAACCTGCAACCTTCAGGACTGGAGGCTCTGCTGCGCTATGAAGGCAAGATCCCTGACATGTAAGAATTGAGTCCCTATATACTGTGCAGTCTGACTCTAGACCAGCAGTGATTGCACTCTGTAAACAGACCCTGGGTCAGCCCATCTACACCTGTTCACATCTACAGCTGCATTCTCACTTTTCAGATACTGCATGGAGACATAATCTCACCCAGTCTTGCTAGACTGCATTTGGAGGAAGCACTGTGTTCAAATTCAAAGGGGACCCTTTAGAAAGCCTTTCTTCGAAGTTTGTTTGTTTGTTTCATTACCTCCATCGAAAGTAATGGTGATGTTATGAGTGAGAGGCTGAGCTGTGACTGAGCTGTTCACGTGACAGGAGATCACGTCTCCCTCGTTCCAGTCGGGTTTGCAGAGGCTCAGGGTGCTTCTCCAGAGGTATGTGCTGCTGTTTGTCAGCAGGGTGTCAGAAAGTGTCACCCCCTGTTTACTCCAGGTAACATTGACTTTGGGAGGATAGAAGCTTGCTAGGCTGCAGACCAGCTGTATGCAGTCCGGAGACGTGTTGGAAGGCATGGGAAACAATTCCAGCCTCATACCTGGAAAAGAGAAAACAATCCAGTCAACACACCGTGGAAGCGTGGAAAGAGAAGTCTAAAAACGGAGGCTCCAGCTATCGGCCACCTGGAAGAGCCTTCTACTTCTGAACTGGAATATTACTGTGTCACTGTTTCATGTCAATCACTTGACGTACGTTGCTTTTGACCTCTGCAGAGTATTTTCTTTATAGGGCACTAGGGTGTGGGTCGGTGTGTTGTATCAAGCCTCTAACATCACATACAAGCAAATCCATCTGATAAAAGGAGGCTGGATGTGCTAACAATTCTCAGCCCACCACATCCTGTCATTTTACTAAAATAAGAGATTCCCCACACACTGCTGCGAGGTATTGGTTTAAACAAAGTACCCTGCTTTTAATGATTTGCGTCAATTTACATCAAATTGAATAGACTGTTAAACGAGTTCATAACATACCAGGCAGCTTTCATCTGTTTTGGGGTGGGGTAATCAATTATAGCCTTGCTTTTCTACACAATGTAAGGTAAAACCCTAACCAAGTAAAGTAGTGCCTTCTTCAGTCTGCTGATTAAAGCTGTATATGCCCCCCCCAGTCCACAAGAGCAATGTGTAAACAGCCCCCATTATTGTGATGAATGTGTAAATGGTGGGTGACAGGAAGTAGAGGTGTGACAGGTGGAATTTTGAATGTCACCTCGCTGCTGCAGCCCATCTGTTAATCAGGGTATCATAAAGAATGACTGCAAAGATAAAAGAGAGACGTGTTTTCAAATGTCATGTGTGGCTTTTGATGCACGTGGTCAGTGATTCATACCCAGGCATTGCGCTGTTACACTTGCACACGGAACTAGAGCAGAGGGAGGCAGTTTGTATTCTGTAACAGCAGAGGGAGCAAAGGAAAGGCTATTGTAGCAGCTTTAGCTTTCACTCTGTCTGCAAACCCAGGTCGAAATCCCACCCCCTTGATTCAGCACACTCCACTCCACTTTGTGTCAAACCAAACGCAAAAGTAGACTTGAATATATAAAAAAAAACACACTTAAATATACCTACCCTCGACAAGAAGGGTCAGTTCACTTCGGTTTTCTATTATAGGTGGGGGTATAAGACTGACAGCTACACAGCTGTAGATACTGCTGTCACCGATTGTGAGATCTTTGATTTTTAGATGGTGGCTTTGCCATATCACCTCCATTCGACTCCCGCATTCATTTTGGGTAATAGTGTTGCTTTCAACAGTGTATTTACAGAAAGGACTCGTGCGTTCTCCTCTGCTCCACTCAACCCTGATCATCCTCGAGTGATTGTTTGCAGGGACAGCGCAGGGCAGCAGAGCGTTACTTCCTTTAGATGCTCTAATGATGGGAGGTGATTGCGGGGAGCAGCTGCCAACATCTGTGTTGGATAAAGAAATACAGTGTTAGGAATAATATTCGTATATCCTTCTGTATGAAAATAAAAGATATACATTTTGACAACGGGGCTGATAAATACGTATGTCTCTGTGAACGACAATGAACACACAGGCCTGGTTATTTTTTGCATGTGTGTGTATTTTATTTTTTTTACAGTACAGTGCTCCCCCTTTATAACAGTACAGTTGGGAGCCATGGTTACAAGACCGTGCTATTTGTGTTCCACATTACAGCGAGTATGAAAGTGTTAATGGAATGTCATGATGGGGTAAATGGGATCCTCGACCATGCTGCTTTACACTCGATTCCCTGTTATAAAGGGCCACCTTATGAAGGTGTAATAATGCACTTGGTTACTGGTGCTGGATTGGGTCATTGTATCTGGGCATGGTCTATACACTTTAAAATGCCTGTAGAATTATTTGCCATTATAATAACACGCCAAACAAACAATCTTGTAAAGAATACCAAAAATGAATAATGTTAAAATTAATAACAACACAAAAATGTGTGTGTTGGGTGTTTATTGTCTGTCCTAGAAATTCAGTAGCTTTATGCGTTAATAACTTTGTAAACACACAGATACAAACGCATTTTTACATTCTGACGTTTCTTAACTCTAATCTCGAAATAAACAAATAAATGCAGTGGTTTTTTAAACACAGGCTTTCGTTCCCTACCAGACGACCACTTCAATGACCACAAAGGTGTCTGCTTAATACTACATCCATGACTGCCTAATAGTATTTGTTTTATCAGCCATCTTTCTACTCTGAAGTAGAACACGAGTTCACTCAGTGTTAGTACCGCTATATCTTTTTAATTATCCTCTTGAAATATCTATTAAAAGGTGGAATAAAGTAGTAAGTGGGTAGTTGCTATTGCCATGTGTGCCATTGAACTAGCTGTTAATACTAATTCCAGAATAACCCAATATATTACTTACACTGTACTTACCAAAATAAGAAGCGGTAACAGAGCATTTGAAATGCTAAATAACTTGAATGTATGCTGATGTAAATCAGTGCTCTTATATACAATACGACACCATTCTTGATAGTTCTGTTATTACTATTAACTTCCATAAACAGATGAAAATTGGAATAAATGCTGGCCCAATTTATATAGGATTTATAAAGAATAAACCATTGCAATTCCTCAATATCATCACATGACTGAGCCCTGAATTACGCAAGCTGTAAACCCAACGTGTGCAATACCCTGTCCCTGGGCCATGGGGGGGCTGCCCCACATTTGTTAACCTTTGTTTTATTTTAAAGTTCACGTAAACACTCTTACCTGTGAAAGCAATGAGCAGGAAAAGGCCAACGTGGAGTTTACAGGTGGGATATAGCTGTGAAAACATTGTGAACACAAGATCTAAGAGAAAAGTCTTCTTCAAACTGCAAAGGCTTTACATTAATCTATGTGGACCCTTCCTGTTTTCAGCATGTATTTCCTGTTCACAAACACCATAACGCTCATACTGCTTGCTGTGCCCCACACTGTCCAGGATGTAGGTGGATACGCAGACAGATATTATAGATACAGAAAGATATGCTATTTTAGTCTTTTTTTTCCCCTCTTGTGTTACTTTCCTACTAAAGAGTGACGTCACTTTAAATGAAGGTTACTTTTCCAACTCCAAGTGCCTTTCATGCCACGTTACTGAAATCAATTGTTATTTCATCATGCATGTTTCTAAAAAATAATAAAGTAGACTTGCTTACCTTCTCCAGTTTGTACAAACACCAGAGGCAATAACTACTGTGTAAACCCCGATTGAGTATACCAGACAATAACCTGAGCCTAGAATGATTACCCGAGCAGCTGTTAGCCTTGTGAGTGAAAAACCCTTTCACAGAGCGGGCAGCAAGGTTATTGGCAGCCCTGATTGCACTCCATACCATTGGTTTCCAAACCAAATGCTTTGATTTATTTTATTACCATGTTCTTGACTTCAGGGTTGTGGACGATGTCGTTCTGTTCGTGGTGTTCTTCTTCTTTGTAGTTCTGTTTACTGGATCAGTCACCAAAAAAAAGAGAATTGAAAGTGTTTGAAGTCTCTTTACACAGATTTCTTATTCACTTTTGTTTTTTGAAGTTCATGATATCATTGCCATGGGATGCAGTGGCCTTCATTTAGGAGGGTGTAGTTAGTGTCCACTTTTGATTCTTTGCTAATGGTGTATTATCACAGTAAAATTGCGGCAATAATTAATATAACGTTCAATATTTTTGTACTTATTTAACCCCATACACAATGAAAAACAAATACAATGTTCAGAATGTGCTTATAGTGACAGAGTATTGTGTTTTCCACTCACACAAAATCATTGCGTGTGCACTGTTTCTGTTTCTTCTTTACTCTCTCACTTTTGAATTTTTTTACACTGTTTTCTCATTTGCAAAGCTGTGCACTGCATATGTGATCCAAACAAAAAGCGAAACAGCAGCAAACTAATCCTGACCTCCACCGGCTAACCCTACCCGTACTTTACAATAGTGACTGATGGGGTGGAGGCAACACCTACCTCAACATATTCAAGATACAGCAGAAAACAAAAAATGAATACAATTTGAATTAAAAAAAATACAGTTTAATTGTAAAATTAGAAAAACTAAGATAAAAAGCCAGCTTGTAAAAATAGAACAATTAAAAACACTCAGTTCCCAGCAGAAGCAATAGTCCTATCACTTACCAAATCGGTATGGAGCTGCAGGAGAATTCCTTTTTCTGCCAACACTTCTTTAGTTTTAAGTGAGAAACACACAGGATTACTGCTTCCTGTTTTGAAATGACAGCAATAAGCATCACATGAGAACTGCAATCCACTGAGTGCAATCTCTTTCGCACAATAGCCTCACTTTGGAATCAGGTCACTGCGTTGAGAAAGTAGCCCAAGTCAGAAAATGTACTTACAGAATGTGAACTTCAGCTCCGGAAGATTGAGGTCAAAAAGGGTTTGTCCTAAAAACAACAACTATAGAACATATTTTGGTTAACATGCTTATTTTAAAGCTTGATTCATATAACATATAACATCCCTTCACATCCAGGTCTGAATTGTCCAAAGAAGTCCTCTTTAATTTGATTTACCAAGGAAGGTGATTAGCAGGTTAATCTCAGGATGCCCTGAACTTCAGAATACATAGGAAGTTTTACACTGTGTTCTCCCCACTCGACCCCACCGGTTTCTTCACAATCCAAGGTGCACCTTGATATCAAATGGAATGACCCAGTCTTATCGTTAGGTCTCTTAAAATTACAATGTATTATTTTGTGATCTTAGTCTGTAACCATTCAAAAGATGACTCACATGTGGGTTTGAGTAGGATAGACAGACGCGATTGTTCTAAGTGCAAAAAAAACTAAAAACTAAAACATACTATAACCTCTGTGTAACCCACTTAAATCACAAAGTCAGTGTTGCAATACATTCTAAAGTTGAATGAATAGAGTCATGTTAATAGTGAGCAGATAGGTTTGTTGATTGTTTGAGTAGTATTGTTCCTTGGGATAACAAAATACTGAGCTCAAGTCATGTGATTTCATAAAAACGGCAGGTGCTCAGTGTTTGTTATTTGAGTTTAGTTAAAATTGCCAACATGAGTTGATTAAGAATCTGTATAATTAGCCATTCGAAAAGACATGATTGCAAGAACAGCGAAAGATACGACCATGCCCTGCTTGAGTAATGATGATCGCCTGGTTGCTGTCGGCATGATTGAAGGCGGTCTGTCTGTGAGAGAAGTTGCCCGGAGAATGAGATGTTCTGCTTCAACAATCAGCAGACTAGTCCAGAGAAACAAGGAAACCGGCTCTGTGAGGGACAGGCCATGTCCTGGAAGGCAGAGGGTCAGCACACCGGCCCCGGGCCGTTATGTTGACTGTTGCGTTGTGCAAGCCAACCGGTGGGGTGGTGGAAGTGTGATGATGTGGCGAGGAATCTCCTTTAACACAAGAAAGCCTTTGGTGCAGATGGAGGGCAACCTTACTGCTCAGCAATACGTTGACAAAGTCCTTCAGGCAACAGTTTTTCCGTTCCTGCAAGCCAATCCGGAACTGTCGATTTTCCAGCAGAACAATGCAAGACCACACAGTGCTAGGATTACAATTGCACGACTTCAAGAAAACAATGACAAGGTCTTGCCTCGAACATCTGTGGGACCAAATCGCCAGTGCCATCCACAGGAGACAGGCCAACGAGCCAACCTTCGTCAGCTGGCTGCAGCTGCACAGGAAGAGTGGCGGAACATCCCACAGCAGTCTATCCAGAGGCTGATCAGGTCTGTGCATCAGCGCTGCCAGGATTGTGTTAATGCTCAGGTCATACCCGATACTAACTTTGTAACTTTGTAATGTTTTCATTTTGACAGTGTGTCACGCTTCATACTGTAAACTTATCATGATTCTTTGATCTGTATTTTTGTTCACGTTTTCTGTGATTTTGTTTGATATCTATGTTTAAAATATTTGATTAAATCCATTAGACCTGAGTGTTGCATTTCTTTTGTGCATCAGTGTGTATATATATATATATATATATATATATATATATATACATATATATATATATATATATATATATATATATATATATATATATATAAAATACAATAGTTTAATTTCAATACATTAGTTTATTGATAGATATGAGACTAGGAGTGCCTCTTCACCAGTGGGGGTTGATCAAGCCAAGGGCATTAAACATATTTAGTATTTAGCAACACACAGGATGTGATGTGGAAAGTAAAAATAAAAACACCACGCACAGTATTGCACTGGTGTAGTAGAATGCCTTTATTTGTATTGTATCTACAGTATTTATATCACTGTTTGTAACCAGTACCATTTGGTGTTTCCAAAAAAAAATCCGCTTTACATAAAACAGGTCCCTCACAACAACATTAACAATAAAACTGTATGTAAATGTCCAACAGAACATTGTTAGAGGGGTGAATGAGAAATGACACACCAGTACACACAATCATTGCAAGTGTATTCTGCAGTTTGATGGGGTATATATCAGTGATCAATTTATCTGACGCAATCTAAAAGCTATATACTGAAATAAAAAAAATTTAAAAAATACTAATCGTATTTATCATTCGCTCTCTGGTGTTAACAGATGTGAAGATAAGGGGTGTGATGTTGTATTTAGCAATGCAGAGGTGTAAAAGCATCCTGGGCAATGAACCAAAACTTCTAAACATGCCAAAAGTCTGTCTTTATAAGACAGTACTGATTTCCAGGGTTAGGTGCAGTTACTTGGTAGTTTAGTTACATTGAACATTTCAAAGCCTTCACCTGAAAACTACTGTACAGGAAAGACTAAGAAAGGCAGTCAGAAGCCAATGATGCCCTTGCAGGTAAAGGTTCATTCAAGCCAAGAAGCAGGTCTTTTTATTTTATTTCTTTGTGAAGTAATTTACAAACGAAGAAGTAAACCACTATTGGGAGATTCATGTACCACAGAACCTGCAGAGCCTGCACACGCAGGGCCTTAAAATCCATCCTGGTCTTGCAGGAGAGTGTGTGCTGTATCTCTTGGGTGATGAACTTGAATAAAGCAGCAAATGGCATGCTGTCTTCATGTGGTCAGTGTTTCGTTCCCACCTGCACATAGCATGGACACATTTTATATCAAGTTATATTTTGTGTGTGTTTTGGTTTAAAGGTTTCTGATTTGTGCATTCTGAAGGGAGTGTGTGTCGTTTCAATTTGTGTGTATGTGTGTGCTGCTTACAGCAAGTCGAAAGACTCTCCAACACTTGGAGCAATCAGAGTAGGCCCTAAAGTGCCCCCCCCCCCGTTCAAAATAATGTTTTTCAATAAAACATGTCCTACTGTATTCATGCCTTATGTTGTCAGTTGCATCTATGCATACCGAGAACTGAATTTATTTTTTGCAGATTTCAGCTCTCTGAACAACCAAGGTCTCCGATTGTGAAGGAGTATTGACAGGCTCTGCCCATATAAAACAAAAGCCATATACTGAAATGCAGAAACTACGACAGACCAATATAGCTGGAAATCTTCCTTACCCAAATACGGTTTAAAAAAATAACAACACAGATACTGACTGGAAAACATAGACTAAGCTTTACTGCCGGCTAGTGATCGTAAATAGCAACCCTGTAAAACTGCATACAGCATTAGGAAGAAAACAAAAAAAATTTAAAAAAAGGTCATAAACCAATAAAGATAGGCAAAAAAAAACAATGCCCATTTTAAAATGACTAGTATTTTTGTTTTCCCTTCTTCAAATAAAAGCAATTGCATACATTGTGACCAGTGGCTTTAATCTAGTAATCTTCCGTAGTAAATTCTCTGGGTTTAATTGTCACACAGCATTATCAGTAAGAAATATACAAGGGCCTCTCCAGTGCACAATACAAAGGAGTTATTTACACAGGCACCTTCTGTTGAACATAAAGGTATCTCACGTCGCATGGCAACACGACCCACTGTGGCGTGACAACTACACTGAAAACACAATGAAATCCTATTGTAGGCAATACGTCCCAATGTACAAATAAAATGTTAATGTTTGATTAAAGAAAGTTTCCAATGTAATCGTGTAATGTTTTAAAACAAAGTCTGTCTTGGTCGTGCCTTGGCTGTTCACAGTGCGCTATGTGAAAGGTAAATAAAACAAACAAACAAAAAAAACTATGCATTCTAAAATGATGCAGATCTAAAAATAAAATCTGGTATTGAAAAGGAATGCATGGTCCCTGAGCAGCTCATCCAGTTAAAGCGCTGCTGCTGGGAGAGCAGGATGAGTCTCACAGCTTGGACGGCTCCAGTTCATGTCCGGGCTGTGCAGAGAGGCCGAACTTTGCTGGGGACTCTGAAGGGGGCGTCACATTAGCTCTGACGCTCATCACGCAACAGTGAACCCTACTGGCCAGACAACGAGCAAATTCAGAGTGGATAAGAGGCAGGGCTGATCTCTGTTCTCCGGAATCGGTAGCCCGCCCACCTCTGCTCTGGATTGCTCGGCGTAAAAGCGATTCTGGCTTTATGCTTGTGAGATTGGAGGACGCTCACACGCCCTCAGAACATCTGTGCTGTGTGAGGAGAAAAAACATAACTCAACATTCCAAATTGAGCGAAAATAAATAAAAATAATAATAATTGGTCACTCTAAATTAAAAAGAAAAAGAATGCATGGGAAAATTGAGTATTTTCAAAACTAATGGGCAGTTATAAAATAAACCTCCCTTAATCCGGCCTGCTGAAGAT